>NC_071353.1:81345103-81645103 GCF_943734655.1 Sabethes cyaneus
ATTATATATAAGAACGTGTTTAGGCATCATTTATATATTGAAATTATTAGTATTTCCTTGTTAAACCATAAATTTCTATCTATATCCAGTAACTCATTTCTTATTTATATAATTATTATTGTATCTACTCAATAAGTGTTATATATATATATATATATATATATATATATATATATATATATATAATTAGTATATATATATATATATAACACTTCTTGAGTCGCTTACCAATAATAATTATATAAACTAAAGAAAATGAGTTACACTGCGTATCGATAGAAATTTATGGTTTAACAAGGAAATACTAATAATTTCAATATATAAATGATGCCTAAACACGTTCTTATCGGCCTGAATGCTTTCTATTCAACTCGTGTACTTCATTGTCCTTTGGAAAGCTCGATCATCTGTCAGTCTGACGCTACTAGAGGATGGATCTATTTGGAGGTGCGCTCACTAACGAGGGGCGTTCGCAACAGGCTCTAATTTTAAATTAATATTGAAGACCTTAAGTGGTATATTTTCACTTTGGTCTGTAGTATTTAAATTTTTTACATAAGTGTTATTTGGAGATATGATAGCGCTTCCAAAGAATACTCCTGGAGTTATTTCTTGTGAAGTTATTACCATATCCTCCTGTAATTGAAGGTTGTGAATTTGTTTTATAATTTCACATCGCGGTGGTACTATATAGTTTTCATTAAGAGTGTCTTCTATGGTAGTGATACCTCAACATTGTTTATGGTTAAATTTAATAACCAACATTCGTAATCTATGATACATTTATGGGATGCTAGGAAATCTCTCCCTAAAATGCCATCTGTCATAATTGGGAAATTGCTGTCTACAATATGAAATGAATGGTTTGTTACTAGTTCGTTTCCAAAATTTAATTCAGTTGTGGTTAACGCCAAAGTTTCTGTTGTCTGATTTGTAATACCTGTTAGTTGAATTTTATTATTGGGATTTATTATTTGGGTTTCATTAATTTTGTCCGACTTAATTGCGGAGATATTTGCTACAGAGTCTACTAAGAAATTGCACAATGAATTTGTCATTTAGTTACGTTTAGTTCATTTAGTTTGATTTAATTTTAGTTACGTGCAGAAATGATTAAAGATAAACATAAAAGTAAAATAAATTACCAAGACTTGATAGGGTAGTTGATGCAATAGTTGTGGTCAGTGGTGTCATCTAAAAAAGAACTAGGTAGTCGCCAAATACCAGAAGGGCGCAGCTACACACAATTTGACTTTATAAGGCGCGCAAGAGGTATAAGCGGCGTAACTAAGAAACACTCTTGCTACCTTAGCAAAATGTCTATTCCTTCTCATATAACAACCATTATTCGAAAGATATTTTTAAGTGGCAATAGTTCCACTAATGTGGCTTCTGCGCCAACAGTTTCAGTGTGGACACTGAAGAACAGCCGGATAGTATCCGAAATAAGCGCAGCTGTGACAATGGTTTTAGAATAAATAGTAAAATTGAATGTAATCATCTTCTAGCTTTCTCGTTTAAGCAATCATCGATGGCACTATCCGCGTAAATTAACGCGACATATTGCATGCATTCTAAATGAGTCGGCGAACAGGGGTAAAGTTGAAGGTTGAAGAATACTAAAGGAAAGTCGAGACTGTCTACCGCAGAGCCGGCTCAAATTCACTTGAAAATATATGGAATAAAAATCAGAATGGCAAATTGTTGTAGGCAACAATGGCAAAGGTGCTGAATTTTTAGCAATTGCAATCAATCGACAGACAATGACAGATAATCTGTCAAATCTACGCAACCGCTACCATAAAGTACTTATTTTGCGCGGGCCTTTACTCGCGCTGTTGTATTTTGTACAACACTTGTAGATTTTTGAATGCCATTTTGTTTCAGAGTAACAGATCGATGTCAAACCAATGTGTATTCTTCAATAAACTTATTGTGAACAGAATGACATAATTATTCAATACATTAATGCTTTAAATATTCAGAAAACTAGATCAGCATAAACCGAAATCGCAGAAACGATGCAAGTGACGTGTGAGGGCTACCGCAAATGGTCTCTACTGGAATTTTCTCTCGTTTCTTCATAAGGGAAAATAGTTTCTGTATGCAGCAAAATTATTCAGTAGCTAATGATCATTCCGAAGGTGCGCAAAAGTTCGCAATTTCGTTACTGCTCGGCGCTAGTGTATGGGTCAGCTTTCTGAATGTGTAGTATCTACGGAATCTGTTTATTAGCAAGGTCTTGCTTTCAGAAAATGTTTTAGTGAACCAAAAATGCTAGGCAGATGAACGGAAGTTTCAAATTTTCACTTTTAAATAATCACCATGTATTATTACTGTGCAAAAAACTTTCAAAACATTCCTGCCCAAGCGAATCAAAACACCCCTTCAGCCCTACTTTGTAAGCTGCCAACAGCAGAAATGATATCATGCTACGTATTATGTGAAAAACATCTAAGAAACCATGATAACTACTAGAAAAAAATCTATTCAGTAGAATATTACATCATTTAGGAATGATAAAATGATCTTTCCTAATGCAACAACCTGTATATGGCTGCAATTGTAGGATGTACAATTTACAGCGCATTTGAGCGCCGTCTGGTGACAAACTTATAAAATATTATCCCCCAAAGGAACGGTATTGGGCTACTGATTAACTTTGCTGAAGATAGTAGTTTTCTATATAGCCAGGACTCCGAGATATTCCGAGATAAAAAGTGTTGTACAAAATACAACGCGCGAGTATCCGTGTTACAAAAGTTGGCGTGAGTAACGGAAGGTTAAAGTGTCGGTGTTTTTCACCCCCTTTTTTCCTTCTACGCTTCGCCCTACTTCTCAACCAATCTAGCTTTAGAGTCAGGAAGTGTGGAGACTAGCTATAATTTGTCCTTGGACAACAGGCTTCATTCGCACCTCGAACAAGTATCATTCTTATAACTTGCCCTGGCAAGAGGCTGTCATTGTTAGTAAATGCATAATACAGTAGGAAGGATGTAGAGGACCCTGAGAATAAACCCATGCCAAAGTCACTTAACATCGAATGGCTTGATTCTAACCCAAGACCACTCGCTTGGCAAGGCAGACTCGGTAACCTTACGGCTACAAGGCCAAAAGATGTATGTTGTATGTTTGTTCGTATCGCGGGTTATGAACTGCCAAAACTGTAAATGCTCGGATTATACAGCCGCCTACTGTTACAGTAAGGCATGCTACAGCAAATGCGGAGAAGTAGTATACTTATTACAAGAGAATTCCACACGATTTTGGTATGTCCCACGTACAAACAGTGCGAGGAAAATATTGAGCATTTCCTCAAAGCACTCTTTTGCTCCCAGTGCTGGTAAACAGAAAACCACACGAAAGCTGAGTAATTGACTTACAAAAACATCTGTACCTTTTTGCCAACTGATGAAGATGTCTCTGACGATCTCCTTGATGCTCTTATGCCTTGCAAGAAAATTCTAGGAAGAGGCAAACCGCTCTCCTCAACATACTCGCAAAGGACTCAATAGGCCGTATGAATAAAAGAGTTAGAGCAAATGCTTCCATACGATTTAAACGGGAAAAGCAAAGTAAACTGTTTTATTCATACGGCCTAATATACCCCGAACGAAATAGAAAATTTTTTAGATTCATAGAAAAGAACTTGCTTACTCATGTGACCATGTACGCCGGTCCGGCCGAAAAAAGAGATGAATTACGTGATTTCCACTGCCGACGGTTACCCGCCATAGCTTTTACCTGTGGTCAGGACAGGTTCTCGTCTACAGCCCGAATGTCATCGGTTAAGCTGCGTCGCCATGAGCTTCTGGACCTTTTCTAATCTATTCTTGCGAATTCCTGTCGACTGCTTTTCTGCAGATCTCGATCGCTCCTTTCCTCAAGGTGTGTCCGATGCACATTCACCTAAAAAGCAAAGACGTGGGCTTAAACCGTCATTAGACATTACCCTTCTTTATCGAAAGACTGTTTAGAGTACAGGAAAATTACGGGGCAAGTGTAACGATCCTACAGACTCTATCAAGCACCGCCTAGCCGAGATTCGAACATACGACGACTGGCTTGTTAGACCAGCATCGTACCTCGAAGCTAAGTGGGCGGTTGCACATTCACCTACGTTCACGAATTTCTGTTGCTACCGGCCGGTAGGACTTGGTCGAATTTAGGGTCGTATGCAGACAGGTAAAGAGACACTCATGCGAATGCTCAGTATAAACTCTCCACCTGCAAATGACGGATCTCGATAGGAACAGGTTCGAATGAATCTAAAAATACTAGCATCCAGAGCAGAGGGCCCAAAGCCCCTAAAAGGAGGATGGTTTTTATACCTGTTATCCAAGGCTATAACGCAAAACGTGAATGGATAAAACCAAGGTGCAAGGTGTCATGCGACCCATGCCGAGGGATAAATGGTGCGAGGAGGATTCTACAAATACTCAACCGCAAACGGAGCCTGTGGAGTACCAGGGCGCTCTCCACAGTATTCTGCCCTTACCGCATCATGAGGAGCTCTGATGTCGCGGACTTTTCTTTCTCCTCAACTGTATGGAGAACAAAATAAAAAATTCACTTCTAGGCACCGGCTGCCTTCTAAAGCCAGAACCAATGGAATCAGAGGACGGAATCGCGCGCAATTAGTCGAACGAAGGAGGAAGAGCTAGAGGACATCTTCAACCTCGACAGTGACTCGCTGTATGGAGGATTTTCAATCTCTTCGCTGATCGCCAAAAGAGAGTGTGGAAAGTCTAGCGGCTAATCTCCCCGATCCGGAGACGTGACCAGACGATGGGTCACCAACGTCGTCTCGTGTTGGTCTCAAGCGGCTCTCCAGTGCATTGAAAAGGCGGCACAAGCTGTATCTCAGCAAGGGATACACATCGGAAGAGTCCAGGAAACTGGCCCTTATGACTGTTGTCATCTAACACCAGCGCATAGGGCACTAGTACTAAACCACCTAGATTGCGCAAAAATGAAAGGTCGTCTGCGCCCAAACTTCATAGTGTTTCGTGTAGAGAGATGGTAGATGCCTCCAACATCGCAATCACGGCAGGTGATTACCCATTCACTATACTTGCTGAGGATCAGCTTACGGCTATTCACAACGAAATCCTGAACTGCATTGCGGAATAGGATTCTCCAGCCATACGGCTAAAGTTCAAGAGTTGTCAGCTCACGAACGGCTACCTGCTGGTGTGTGCCGACGTGGAAACAGTAAGATGGATGGAGACTACGGTACCATCCCTCAAGCTATGGGATAAAGCGCTGCTACGAACATACATCATGAAGGACCTTCCGAGGTCCCTTGTGTTCATGGGGTATTTTTTGAGCAGTGTGGATACCTCAAGCGAGAGGATCCTCTGTTTGCTCCAAAATCAGAACGACGGCTTCTCTACACAAACGTGGCGAGTACTTCGTCGCAGTGTGACAGGGAACACCATTGAACTTACGTTGGAGATAGACCCTCTGTCTGCTAGCCTGATTTTCAAGCAGGGCTTCATGCTGAACTATATGTTCGGCTAGGCTCGTATGCGACAGGTTGGCCCTGGAGCGGCCAACTGCCGATTAGGGGACACTGCGCCAGGAAAGCCGGCAAATCAAGAAGACGTTCACGCCACTAGCAGCCGTCCGTCAAGTTCTGAGTCTAACAACTCTACCAAAGACGGCAAACCAGTAATATAGGGCAGCCTTTGCTGCGTGCAAGCGAACGTTCATTATGCGAAGGGTGCTTCCAGTGTCCTTGGTCGAAGGTTCGTAAACCAGCAGCTAACAGCTGCATTCATCCACCTTGGGTTTCCAATTTTCTCCCACTACAGAATTCATTCAGTGCGATATCGTCGCTGTCAAATTGGAAGTACCAACTACGGGGAATCAGGACCTGGTCGTGGCGTCCGCATACTTCCCGAGTGACAAGGACGACATACAGCCATCTGAGGTTGCCGCTCTCGTGTGGTACTACAGGGCCATCAACGTGCCGTTCCTAATCGGTTGCGATGCCAATGCCTACCACACGATTTGAGGTAGCACGGATGTAAATAACAGGGGTGAGTGCCTACTTGAATACTTAACTGCTAACAATGTCAATGTATGCAATGTAGGCAACATCCCCACTTTTGTTAATACTATCACTGGCTTGCAAGAGCCTCACTCATGTGCTGTATTTGAGGCGAACATGGCAATGAAACGCTTCGTTATTTTTAACGTCATAGTGAGCCTTGAAGTGTTTCAACACGAAGCTCCCGAATCATTGCAAAACCGTACCAAAATCGAGACCCTATTTTGATGTGAAAAAATTGAATGTAAATGCTTTAGAAATTGACTAAATATCATTAATCAACGATTGAAACCATTTGATGTTTAAAAAGTCCGCCAAGAGCAATCCGTCCGGTACAAATAAGTCATTGACACCATGCGGTAAAACGTAGTCCTACAGCAATAAAAATTTTATTGTTCGAAATCTCTCAACTTTTTTTCATGAACATACTGAGGGCATCATTTTTTCGTCATTTAAAGGATGTATGCGGAAACTATTTGATATTTAAGCATATTTTTGGAAGTGAAATTTCTTGTGTTGCCAAAAACGAATACTTTTGTTGCCAAAATCGAGGCATGCCAAAATCGAACCATGCCAAAATCGAACCATGCCAAAATCGAACCGTGCCGAATTCGAAATCCACCTGTACTTCAAATCTTCTGTATTTACGCACAGTTACTTACATTCACTTTTTATGTTACATACCAACGCTATTTTTTGAAAATCACAAAGATTCACTTATCCATTTCAGTGAGGTGACAGCAGAGTCGTAATCGATTCATCTGGGTTCCGGAAAGTGTTCCGGTTGGAAAGGTTTTTTCTGGTTTTGGATATGAAAATCAAATCAAATTATGAAAAGCATCAAATTTCTTAAAATTATTCCGGAAGGTAATTTTTCATCGCTTTGAAACAATTTGATGATTGGTCCTCGGAATGGCCGTTGTGCAACGGGTTACCGTAGGGATCCGCGTGGCTATAGGCTATTACTGTAGCGCCTTGGTGAGTCTGAAGAAATCCTTACGCCTTAATCCTTAGCGCCCACAGAATCTTTGGACAGGACCAACCAAGAAGCATTTCTTTACTGTAGCGCCTTGACGAGTCTATAGAAATCCTCACTGTAAGCGCCTTCAGATTCGTTCGACAGGATCAATCAGGAAGCCCTCTGGTACTGTAGCGCCTTGGTGATTCTTATGAAATTCATACAGTAAGCGCCTTCAGATTCGTTCGACAGGACCAATCAGGAAGCTTTCTGTTACTGTAGCGCCTTGGTGAGTCTAAAGAAATCCTTACTATAAGCGCCCACAGAATCTTTGGACAGGACCAACCAAGAAGTATTTCTTTACTGTAGCGCCTTGACGAGTCTATAGAAATCCTCACTGTAAGCGCCTTCAGATTCGTTCGACAGGATCAATCAGGAAGCCCTCTGGTACTGTAGCGCCTTGGTGATTCTTATGAAATTCATACAGTAAGCGCCTTCAGATTCGTTCGACAGGACCAATCAGGAAGCTTTCTGTTACTGTAGCGCCTTGGTGAGTCTAAAGAAATCCTTACTATAAGCGCCCACAGAATCTTTGGACAGGACCAACCAAGAAGCATTTCTTCATTGTAGCACCTTGGCGAGTCTATAGAAATCCTCACTGTAAGCGCCTTCAGGTTCATTCAACAGGATCAATCATGAAGCCTTCTGTTATTGTAGCGCCTTGGTGAGTCTAAAGAAATCGTTACTGTATAAGCGCCTTACAGTATGGATTTCATAAGGATCATCAAGGCGCTACACTAAGAGAAGGCTTCCTGTTTAGTCCTGTCGCACGGATCTGAAGGCGCTTACAGTGAGGATTTCCTTAGACTCACCAAGGCGCTACACTCACTTCTGGATTGCTCCTGTAAAGCGAATCTGAGGGTACCTACAGTGAGGATTGTCAGAGAATTTTAGTAATCTCTTTTCCGTTTTGATATCTGAATATAAATTCAATGCACTAGGGATTTTTAGTGCCGGTGAAGTGGGGGGTATTCCTGGTCTGATTTTAAGTTCTGCACTTTAGGAGCTATGCGCTTTAGATTTTCTTTGAGCTAATCGAAAATCCGAATTTTCAACTCAAACGTTTTTTTGTATACCAGAGGGGCATTGGGTTCAAAAATGCCACTGCGACAGTCATGAAGACTCTCTTTTGTTGCTGGCCCCGATTACTTACGAATTGCTTACGAATAGTTTACGAATTGCTGTAAGACTGTGCCTCAATTAGGTACTACATGGTTAATACAACCAATCAGGTTTGCAAAAACACTTCAAATTCATAATGAGCAGTTCCATGGCTCACTCTGAAAAAGTTTTCATCTTCATCAACCGTGAGGTGCAAATGCAGCGAAGAGCATATGTATCATGCCTGCTACGTTGTGCTTCCATATCGCTCTGAGTAATAATAAAAAGCTCCTCCCGATTGCCTTGAAGTGCCAATTTTCGGGAGTTTTCGGGAGCGAAATATTTCACGCTCACACAAGTCAGCTCAAAAGCATTCAAACTCAAAATTGTGCGTCTCCAAAGTTGATTTTGGGCAATATAGAGTAAGGAGGGGTAAAAGTGCGATGCGGGTAAAAGTGCGATTCAATGATTTATCGGTGTAGATTCCGAGTAAATTTTCTACATTAGCATGGATGGGTGACTACTTTGGCAGCTTGAATCTAACGTAAACCTTGGTTGCTAACGAAGCATAGTTGCTGAGTTATGTGCAAATGTTATTTTAGGGCGGTTTTGATGTAATTTTTCGTTTTACGGCAAATACGCTATCAACAGGAGGATATTACTTGTTGAAAATTTGTAGCAGCGTTTTACATCACTCACATATCTGTTTTGAAAATACGGTGAAAATAATTTACAAAATATATTTCGCTTTTCCGTAATTTAATCTAACCCCGTCAAGCGCCTAGCGATTCATGGACGAGGCAAAAATGTATAGCTAATTATATAAAGCTTTATGCACTATACTACAGATACTAGAAATGAAAGATCTGCAGACAACTGTGTGCTCTACAGATGTTGGCCGAAAAAAAACAATGTGTTTCCGCTGATGAAACAAAAAACAAACGTTTGGAAAAGTTTCGATCTAACGGAGGCTGCAATACACCAGCGCAAAATAGAAAAGATGCAAATTGAGAATATTCCTTACCGAAACATAACGCAGATTGAAGATAATATAGTTTTGTTAGCTACTGCAGGGCTAATTTTATGGATTCTAGCTTCGAACTTTTGCCCCGCGGTATTCGAACTTTTGCCCCGCTAGTGGGGTAAAAGTGCGAATCTGTACTTGATCAGAAGAAAGAAGAATTTATTTTGCAAAACACTATTACCGTAGATGGTTTATAGTTGAATGTGAAGACATTGAGTTACTGCATCACTATAAAATATATTATGTTGTTGTCCTTCTTTATATCTCACGAAAATTGATGACAACTTCAAACATCGCACTTATGCCCCGCCCTACTCTATACACAAATCACGAGATGCAGAAATTTAAACTTGTTTATAGAAATCATGATCTTCATCAACCGTTATGTGCTCGAAAAGGGTACCCGGGTATGACACATTAAAATGCTTGTAACTTTGGCAATTTTCGACCAATTTGGATTCTTTTAGTACCCAAAGAATCAGGAACATATCCACTTCTAGTATGGTGACAACAGAGTCGGAATTGGTTCATCTAGTTCTGGAAATCTGGTATTACGAGGATGTGTTCCGGAATTAAAACATTAGTTATGTTTTGGATATTGACAGCAAGTTCGAAAATCCTCAGAGAGCAAAACTCAAGCTGAATTTAAATAAATTTATCATCACATTATGTGTTTTATCGCTATAGTTTTTTATGTTGTTTTGTGAAATTCTGCTGGAACATTATTTTACCAAACATACTTATTATGTTCACAACTCCATAAGTAATTTTTACTAGCAACTTTTAAGAATGATTTATGGACTATGCACGTAACTAAAATTAAATCAAACTAAATGAACTAAACGTAACTAAATGACAAATTCATTGTGCAATTTCTTAGTAGACTCTGTAGCAAATATCTCCGCAATTAAGTCGGACAAAATTAATGAAACCCAAATAATAAATCCCAATAATAAAATTCAACTAACAGGTATTACAAATCAGACAGCAGAAACTTTGGCGTTAACCACAACTGAATTAAATTTTGGAAACGAACTAGTAACAAACCATTCATTTCATATTGTAGACAGCAATTTCCCAATTATGACAGATGGCATTTTAGGGAGAGATTTCCTAGCATCCCATAAATGTATCATAGATTACGAATGTTGGTTATTAAATTTAACCATAAACAATGTTGAGGTATCACTACCAATAGAAGACACTCTTAATGAAAACTATATAGTACCACCGCGATGTGAAATTATAAAACAAATTCACAACCTTCAATTACAGGAGGATATGGTAATAACTTCACAAGAAATAACTCCAAGAGTATTCTTTGGAAGCGCTATCATATCTCCAAATAACACTTATGTAAAAAATTTAAATACTACAGACCAAAGTGAAAATATACCACTTAAGGTCTTCAATATTAATTTAAAATTAGAGCCTGTTGCGAACGCCCCTCGTTAGTGAGCGCACCTCCAAAATAGATCCATCCTCTAGTAGCGTCAGACTGACAGATGATCGAGCTTTCCAAAGGACAATGAAGTACACGAGTTGAATAGAAAGCATTCAGGCCGATAAGAACGTGTTTAGGCATCATTTATATATTGAAATTATTAGTATTTCCTTGTTAAACCATAAATTTCTATCGATACGCAGTGTAACTCATTTTCTTTAGTTTATATAGTTATTATTGGTAAGCGACTCAAGAAGTGTTATATATATATATATATATATATATATATATATATATATATATATATATATATATATATATATATATATAAATTTGGCTAACAAATACCTTCAGCTCATATCTAGGTTATATGCTGCGTATTCGCGCTAAGCGCCCAATTCCATTGTTAGTGGCCAAACCTCAAGGTATACGCGCCAACCTCTTGATCAATTAGTGATTATTAATACATATTAAACATAATTTAGGAGCGCGATTAAGAAAGCGATTCTGGCGTAAATAGAACCCAGTCCGGGTAAAACATCACTAGAAACGCATAAACGTAACTTACTTATGTGTCCATGTCCACCGGTCCGGCAGAACAAAGGGATGAAATCAGAGATCTCCACTGCTGACGGTTACCCGCCATGGCTTTTACCTGTCGCCAGGACAGGTTCTCGTCTACAGCCCGGATGTCGTTGACTAAGCTCCGTCGCCATGAGCCTCTGGGTCTGCCTCTTCTACGCTGTCCTTGTGGATTCCAGTCGAGTGCTGCTCTGCAAACCTCGTTCGCTCCTTTCCTCAAGGTGTGTCCGATCCACTTCCACCTACGTTCACGAATTTCTGTGGCTATCGGCCGTTGATGACACCGACGATGGAGTTCCTCATTGGATATCCAATTATCAGGCCACCAGGCACGAATAATGTATCGCAGGCACCGGTTAATGAATACCTGCAGTTTTTGTGTTGTCTCCGCTGAGACGCACCACGTTTCACAGGCATACAGCAGTACGGATTTAACGTTTGAATTAAAGATTCGGGTTTTCGTACGTAGAGTGATCTGGTTTGAGCGCCAAATGTTTCGCAGATCTGCAAAGGCACCCCTGGCCTTCCTGATCCATGTGGCTATATCAGTCTTGGTACCACCATCGGGCGTTGTTTGGCTACCAAGATATTGAAAGGCGTCTACCTGCTCAACTTGTTGTCCCGCTACTGTGAAGTTGGTGGCATTGTCAGTGTTCACTACCATAGACTTAGTTTTCGCTACATTGACTGTGAGACCTGCTGCTTGGGAGCTCTCGGAGAGGTCATCTAACTTGCTCTGCATGTCGTTTCGGCGTTGTGCGAGCAAGACAATGTCGTCGGCTAGGTCGAGGTCATTTAGCTGCTCCATCGTTAGAGGATTCCAAGGCAATCCTCGATATGGTCTACTGTCAATTGCTCCAACTAATATCTCATCCATAACGATGAGAAACAGAAGCGGTGATAAAATGCAGCCCTGTCTCACGCCAGCAGTAACCCTTATGGGGTCGGACAAGACGGCGTAGTGCAAAACCTTGCACGAGAACGCCTCGTACTGAGCCTCGATGAGATGGACTAGCTTATCTGGAACTCCTCTACGCCTAAGTGCGCCTCAGATGTTTTCGTGATTGAGTCGGTCGAACGCCTTTTCGAAGTCAACGAACACCAGCAGAAGAGAGTCCTGGAATTCGTTGATCTGCTCCAATATAATGCGGAGCGTTGTGATATGGTCTACACATGATCGGCCAGCACGGAATCCAGCTTGCTGCCGCCGGAGAGTAGCGTCGATCTTCTCCTGGATCCGGTTGAGGATTACCTTACAGAGTACTTTCAGAGTAATACAGAGCAACGTGATGCCACGCCAGTTACCGCATTCCGTTAGGTCTCCTTTCTTAGGGACTTTGACCAATATGCCCTGCATCCAGTCCACCGGAAAAGTTGCGGTTTCCCAAATATTGCTGAAAAGCTGATGCATCATCTGGGCTGACAAAGATGGGTCAGCTTTGAGCATTTCGGCTGAAATACGATCTATCCCTGGCGTTCTATTGGATTTCATACTCTTGATGGCTGCTACAATTTCATCCAGCGATGGCGCCTCCGAATTCACGCGATTTATTCGACGAACTGTAGGCGTCGTACGCTGCTGGTTTTGTTGGTCTCTGACATTTGAAACTCGGAAGAGTTGTTCAAAATGTTCAGTCCATCGCTTAAGCTGTTCTGTACGGTCAGTCAATAGCTGACCAGCTCTGTCCTTTAGCGGCATCTTTGTATTCATCCTGGCACCACTAAGGCGGCGAGAAATATCGCACAACAAACGGATATCACAATTGGCGGCGGCGGTTTCTCCTTGTTCGGCTAGGGAGTTAGTCCAGGCTCTCTTGTCCCGCCTACAAGCACGTTTAACATCCCTCTCCAGTTCGGCGTATTGTTGACGGGCAGCTGTTTTAGCCGATCTGGTCCGCGCTCGCTCAATGCCGGCTTTCGCCTCTCTCCGCTCGTCGATCCCTCCGCCCACTGCGCGCTTTGCCGAGGGTTTCATCACTGGTCGTAATGAAGGCGTTCTTGATGCCGGTCCATTGCTCTTCGACAGTTCCACCAGGTGGCAACTCCGAGGCTCGAGATTCAAGTTGTTCACCAAAGGCCCTTTTCACCTCAGGATTCTCCAATCGGCGGACGTCGTAGCGGCACCCAACTCTCTCCTCCCGTCGTTGGACACGTGCGACGCGCAGACGTATCTCAGCGATAATAAGATGATGGTCGGATGCAATGTCATCGCTGCGTTTGTTGCGTACATCAAGAAGGCTCCTTCTCCATTTCTGGCTGATGCAGATGTGGTCGATTTGGGTTTCTGTTCGGCCGTCGCGGGAAACTCACGTGACTTTATGTACTGGTCTATGGGGGAAGAGCGATCCACCAATGACCATGTCGTTATTACCACAGAATTCTGTAAACAGCTCCCCGTTTTCGCTCATCTCTCCTAGGCCATGGCGTCCCATGACGCGTTCAAGGTCCGCGTTGTTTGAGCCAATCTTCGCGTTGAAGTCGCCCATGTGAATTTGGATGTCCCCCTTCGGGATTTTCTCAACCACACTGTTCAGCTGGCTGTAAAAACTCTCTTTCTCCTGCAGGTCGGCAGCATCTGTTGGCGCATTGCACTGGATTGCCGTAAGGTTTCTAACCCGTGTTCTGAATCTGGCAACGATTATTCGCTCATTTATTGGTTCCCACTTCATCAGGGCCGCATGTGCCCCTGGGCTCAGTAGGAATCCAACTCCTCTTTCTCGAGTAGCACCTTCACCTAGTATGCCAGAGTAGAGCAAGACTTCCCAGCAAACCACAAATCGTATGATAATGTGTGGAAATCATCTTAAATACCGCTAAACAAACTCGAAATCGTACATAAAGCTTAATAAAGCACACCCTAGTTTACATTTATTCGTACAAAATGATAGTAGCTAATTCACATAGGATTGTCGTCACAGAATTGTATAGTATTATGGGACTAATCATGTTGAGTCGGATTTCATCGTATACAAATACTTATGAATGTGAAATGTTTTCATATAATTTGAAGTACGTATTACGCCTCCAAAACAGTACGCATATGCTGGTTTCGTGCATCGAATGTGATTTTTCTAGATACATATCGGTACATATATCATATTTGTTACTTTGGTATACGCACGAAAATGTTTGCTGGGTTGCCCGGATGATGTCCAGTGTTCGCCAGTACCCGGCCAGCGGACCTCGCTCAGCCCCAGGATTTCAAGCTTCAGGCGGCTAGCTTCCCTTGCAAGTTGAGCCAGCTTGCCCTGCTGGGCAAGGGTCAGTATATTCCATGTTCCGATTCGTGTCTCTGTTTTCATGCTATAGGTCGTTGCCAATAATCCGGAGAGATTTCTTCTTTCATTTTCGGTAACTTTTTGTATGTTCTGGTACAGTAGGCTGTTAACCTAAGGTCCTTATCCCGCTGATGGGGCTGCCATCTTAATGTGGGCGGGAGCCACTGTGCCCCCTTTCCTGTTAGCATACGACAACCGAAGTTGCGTACTCCAGCCGGCACCTCGTGGAGGTAGGAATAGGAGTTAATGAACAGAGGTTATAGAATGCACATGTTCACCCTTTGCCAGCATAAACGTAAGCATGAACGAATCTGTAACATTGTAACTAAAACTACGTTCGGATTTTCCCTACAGGAAAATTTTAATCTCTCCTTCTCTGTTCAGCAAATAAAATAAAATAAAATTACGGAAATTATTTCTTGTGTTGCTTTGCAACAGAGCCTTTAAGAAATTTCGTTACCACACCAAACAAAAATATTACTAACAGTAATAGCCAAAGAAATAATCAAATAATAAACAGTATAGATATGTCAAATGTACCGTCATTTTTAGACGAAGAATTTAAGAAACTTATAAACGGTTATACCGATATTTTTGTTTACCTGATGAAGCTCTTTCAGTAAACAAATTTTACGAACAAAATATAAATCTGACGGATAAGGTCCCAGTTTATACCCCAAATTACAAGACCATTCATTCACAAAAGGACGAAATTGAACGGCAAGTAGAAAAAATGTTAAAGGAAAACATAATTGAACCTTCAGTGTCACCGTACAACAACCCGATTTTATTAGTACTAAAAAAGAGTGACGATAATACAAAAAAATGGAGATTAGTTGTAGACTTTAGACAACCAAAAAAAAAGTCCTAGCTGATAAATAACCACTCCCAAGGATTGAAACAATTTTGGATCAACTTGGTAGAGCTAAATTTTTTAGTACTTTGGATCTGATGTCAGGATTTCATCAGATACTTAACGAAAACTCAAGAAAATTTACGTCGTTTTCGACCCAATCAGGTCATTTCCAATTTACCAGATTGCCATTTGGACTTAATATTAGCCCAAATAGCTTTCAACGAATGATGACAATAGCTATAACAGGTTTGACACCAGAACTAGCTTTTGTTTATTTATTTATTTATTATTAAATCAACGGGCTCGAGATAGCCCCAATAATTGTCAATAGTTACAGAAAAATACAGTCAAGTGAGCAAAATACAAATACAAAAACAATTAAAATATAAGTCTACATCACTCGCGGTTTACTGCTCCCGAAAAAAAAGCTTGCAAATCTTCTGCCAAGTATTCGACGCGACAAATGAAAATCGAATAATGATGACACTTGATTAAAAACTTGCTGCAAGCCACCGATAGCGCCATTCATAGAGTAATTAGTGCGACGAACTGGTAGTCTCAGCATGGCACTATTACGCAGTGCTCGTGGTTGCATATTTATGTTAATCTACTCCATAAGCACAGGGCTGTCTATTCTACCCTGCAGGCAATCCGCAATAAATAAAGCTCTAGAGGCAGCTGTTTATGTTGATGATATCATTGTAACAGGATGTTCTATGAGACATCATTTAATAAATTTATCCAAAGTCTTCGACAGATTGAGAAAATACAATCTAAAATCAAATTCAAAAAAGTGTAAGTTTTTCGGCAATGAAGTACCGTGAACGCGGGTAATTCCGATCAGCTCCTAATTCCGATCACTCAACTAAAGTAGTCGATTTTTCGAAGATGGAATCAAAAACCATAGTTTACGGGAATCCTCATTATCAAAGCTTGCCAATGAGCTATAAATTTTAATTCAATCTTTTAAAAATCGGTTACTTTAGTTGAGTGATCGGAATTAGGATAGAATTAGGATTAGAAAGTAGACGCCATGTTATTAGGTTGCACAATAGGAATACGACACAAAGATATGACAAAAAACGATTAAGCTTTTGTAAGTCCCATCATAAGTTACAGCTAGAAAAACCATCTAAATTATTGTATAATTCCAGAATCCTTAGAAAAAGGTGAAATAAATCACCGAAACGTCGGATAAGTAAAAGCAAAACAATCGTTTGCTAAATCCACTTGACTGAAAGCCGAAAAACCGTCAAAGCATAATAATTTACAGTCGATAAACTCTCCCTCTACGTAATTATTATCGTAAATTCGTTCCAAATTTTGCTATAATAGCTCACCCACTACATCAACTATTAAAGTAAAAGCAACAATTTATTTGGTCTCAACAATGCCAAACAGCATTTGAAAAATTAAAATATTATCTAACGTCTGGCTGGTAAACGGCTGGATAATGCGGAATAACCCCATAGTGGTCGTTAGCCTCTTATCCAGCAACTCCGATCCCGACCTCCTCGTGGTACCAGCCGGAATACGAGCAACCTTTGCGGAGATCGGGTAACCAACCCCGGTGGAAACTAAGGTCGTATACTAACCGGGAAGGAGGTATAGTGAGTCTCGGCACTATAAGATGGCAGCCCCATCACGAGACTCGGTAGCGTTGCCCCAGTACGGCTACACACCTAAATTAAACTTAAACTAACAACATTCAAGCATATTCGGAGCGGAATATTCGGCATCGACCTAAGCGACGGAACAAGGACGACGAATGGAGACTCGGGACTTGGAACTGCAGATCGCTAAATTTCGCGGGTTGCGAGCGGGTGCTGATTGAACAGCTGGAACCCCGCAAACTCGGCATCGTAGCTCTGCAGGAAATCTGTCGCAAAGGAGAGAAGGTTTGGAAGGTCCGTGGCGGAAAGGCCCAGTTTTACCAGAGCGGTGGCGCTACCAACGAACTGAGAACGGGCTTTGTAGTGCTGGGCGGAATGCAGGATCGCGTGATAGATTGAAAGGCGATCAACGAGAGAATGTGTGTATTGAGGATAAAGGGCCGTTTCTTCAACTATAGCATCATTGACGTGCACTGCCCGCACGAAGGTAGTCCCGACGATGAGAACGAAGCGTTCTACGCGAGACTGGAGGCAACGTACGACGGCTGCTCGTCACGGAACATCAAGATCGTCATCGGGGATATGAACGCCCAGGCCGGTAGGGAAGAAATGTGTAGACCGGTGGTAGGACCCCATAGCCTGCACACCGACACAAACGATAACGGCCAAAGATGTATAAACTTCGCAGCTTCCCGAGGCCTGGTGATCCGAATCACCTTTTTCCCGCGCAAGGATGTCCACAAAGCCACCTGGAGATCACCTGACCAACGTACAATGAACCAAATTGACCACGTTCTCATAGAGGGCCGGTTTTTCTCTAGCACCACGAACGTACGCTCCCGTCGGGGTGCGGATATTGATTCTGACCATTACCTAGTAGCAGTACATGTGCGCTCAAAGCTGTCCACCGTATACCGGACACGTCAAAGCCGCCCTCCTCGGCTAGATAACCCACAAGCTGCCGAGAACTACGCGCGAGTACTGAATGAGGCACTGCCTTCTTCCGAGGAGTTAGGTGCTTCAAACCTCAAAGACAGTTGGGGTAGAATACGCTCGGCCATCGGAGAGGCCGCTACCGCGGCACTTGGTATTGAGCCTCGGAGTACACAAAATGATTGGTTTGATGGGGAATGCCAACACGCGGTGGAGGAGAAAAAAAATGCTTAGAAAATTTATCTAAGTATTGCCACTAGACTAGAGCCACTAGAGCCTGGCCAAATACCGACGAGCTAGCAACCAGTTGACCACGATCCTGAGGAGAAAAAAGCGCCAAAAGGAGGACAGAGGTCGTGAAGAATTAGAGCAACTATTCCGAGCTAGTGACACGCGCAAGTTTTATGAGAAGGTGAACCAAACTCGGAAGGGCTACACACCGAAACCTGACATGTGTAGGGACGAGGGAGGGAATCTAATTACAAACGAGCGCGAGGTGGTCGACAGGTGGAAGCGGTTCTTCGATGAACACCTCAATGGCGAAGTCGCAGAAGGAGGCGGAACGGAAATTAACCTAGGAGCGCCCATGGAAGATAGTGATGTCCTAGTACCTGATCTCCAAGAAGTCAAACGAGAAATCAGGTTGCTGAAGACCAATAAAGCCGCTGGGAAGGACCGCCTACCGGCAGAGCTTTATGAACATGGCGGAGAAACGCTAGCAAAGGCTCTACACTGGGTTATTTCGAGGATTTGGGAGGAGGAAAAGCTACCGGAGGAATGGATGGAAGGAGTGGTTTGTCCCATCTACAAAAAGGGTGATCGGCTAGACTGCTGCAACTACCGTGGTATTACGCTGGTAAACGCCGCCTACAAGGTACTCTCCCAGATCCTGTTACGCCGGTTGTCACCGATAGCACAAGGTTTCGCAGGGAATTATCAGACGGGTTTCATGGGGGCTCGCGCAACTACGGACCAAATTTTTACTTTCCGACAGATCTTGCAGAAATGTCGGGAGTACAACGTGCCCACGCATCACATCTTTATTGATTTCAAAGCAGCATACGATACAGTCAATCGAGACAATCTATGGCAGATAATGCACGAATACGGTTTTCCGGACAAACTGACGCGACTGATCAGAGCTACATTGGATCGAGTGATGTGTTTCGTACGCATCTCTGGGACACTCTCGAGTCCCTTCGAGACGCGACGAGGGTTGAGACAAGGTGACGGTCTATCCTGCATGCTGTTCAATATCGCTCTTGAGGGGGTGATCCGACGAGCGGGCATCGAAACGCGAGGCACGATTTGTACCAAGAGTCGCCAACTTCTAGGCTTTGCAGATGACTTGATATCATTGCCAGGCACTTTACGACAGCGGAGGCAAACTACGCCAGTCTGAAAGTGGAGTCTAGGAGAATTGGGCTAAAAATAAATGCGTCGAAGACCAAATACATGAAAGGAAGAGGCTCAATGGAAACAAATGCGCGCCTCCCACGGACGGTAACCGTTGACGGCGACGAACTAGAAGTGGTAGAGGAGTTCGTGTATTTGGGATCGCTGGTGACCGCGGAGAACAACACTAGTAAGGAGATCCAGCGGCGCATCCAAGCGGGAAATCGGGCCTACTTTGCCCTTCGTAAAACGCTACGATCAGGAAGCATACGCCGCCGCACGAAGCTAACAAGGTACAAAACCATTAATAGACCGATAGTTCTTTATGGACTTGAAGCCGTGACGCTGCTTACGGACGACATACGCGCCCTTGCCGTGTTTGAGCGGAAAGTGCTGCGGACGATATTTGGCGGAGTACAAAATTTCCGTGGAGGGATGATGTACTATACGTACAGCATTCCCTTGCTTCATATTAAAAAAAGGATCGTGAGAAACAACCCTTGATTCCAGAACCCAACATCGTAAAATTAACTGTTACTTCAATTTACAACATCGTTGCTCTTGTACCAACGTGTTGTACTTCACATGTTCTAATTCTCAAGCAACCGATTGCACCAACGTAAATCGTTGCGTTATGAATCTCAAGTAGTTGAAAATATTTCCCACAAGAAGATGTTATTGGTTAATGTCTTCAGCAAGCCAAATCGAGCCAGATCAACCTGACTCATGTTTCAACGACAATTCCCATGCAGTGAAAATATTGCTGAGTGTCTCGCAAGAACTGACCGTCGTCAACTAGCACCTTACTTTACTGCCAAGAATTGAATTGGGTCGTGAGCAATGTTGCGAGGAGAAGTCGCGCTACATGTTGCTTGTGCATTGTGACACTTCAACGTTTTGTATGTTACAGAATGTTGTTGTGTATTGAATTCATTCACCACAACTTGTAAGTGACAAGTTGTGGCCAATGAAACGTTTTGATGAAGCTTGCTCAACACCAGTAAGCTGGTTAGAATTAAAGTAAAGTTTAACTCCACCTCCTACATTTAGACTTAAGAAGTTAGAGCAGGGATTAAAAGCTTGCCAACTAAGAAGTGATGTTAAGCCTAAGTTAATTGAATAAAAACAGACTTATTTTAGATCTTAAACTGAGACCTGTTTTTCCTGAAAGTTATGGAAAAGAAAGAAAAAGTATCCACTTTAAGCAGAGTTAAAGTTAAGTGCAGTGAATTGGCAAAGATGCCAAAGTGCCACGTGATGTGTATCATCATTAGTGTGCAGGCATTGAGCGTTTCCTCACGATAAAAAAAACATACATACATACATATATATATATATATATATATATATATATATATATATATATATATATATATATATATATATATATATATATATATATATATATATATATATATATATATATATATATACATACATACATACATACATACATACATACATACATACATACATACATACATACATACATACATACATACATACATACATACATACATACATACATACATACATACATACATACATACATACATACATACATACATACATACATACATACATACATACATACATACATACATACATACATACATACATACATACATACATACATACATACATACATACATACATACATACATACATACATACATACATACATACATACATACATACACATACATACATACATACATACATACATACATACATACATACATACATACATACATACATACATACATACAAACAAACATACATAGAAACATACATACATACAAACATACATACATACAAACATACATACATACAAACATACATACATACAAACATACATACATACAAACATACATACATACAAACATACATACATACAAACATACATACATACAAACATACATACATACAAACATACATACATACAAACATACATACATACAAACATACATACATACAAACATACATACATACAAACATACATACATACAAACATACATACATACAAACATACATACATACAAACATACATGCATACAAACATACATACATACAAACATACATACATGCATGCTTTGGCTGGTGAATGGCTATAACAGTGTAACCTGACCACTTTCAGTTATAGCAACTCTTACCCCTACCTCCTCGTGGTGCCAGCTGGTAATACAACCAAGTCCCGGGAAAAACCAGAAACTCCCCTCTGGTTGGACCCGTGGTTGTAAACAGACAGGGAGAGAGGGACGCCTAGACCTTAAACTTCTGGTCTACCAGGTGTCTGAACGGTCCGTTGGGACCCATTGGGGCCGATGCCAGTAAGGTTTCAACTTCGGTAAACTGGCGGCTATGTTATTGGACATGATTCGGACACGATATACAACACGACTTAGGGCTGGCATTTGCGACGAGCTCCCCTAGTAAAGTCACGTGATAGCGACTTGAAACGGCGAGGTGGCAAACGGTGCATGTGTCTCCGTCCCGTAAAACCTGGCAGGCCTTCAAGTACGTTCCAGATCTATCGACCGGCGACCACCGGGCGGGAGTAGGTTCAGATGCTTTTTCCTGATTTACGCCGATCTGGCTCTGAGGTGCAGTTGCCCATAAGGCGCTGCCCCAACCCTCGCATGGTTCTCCCTGTTCCATAGATCGCCATGGGATCATTAAAGCGACTACTTCAAATGGGTTTGGATAGCGGCTTGAAGGGGGACCCTTTAGAATCAGAATGAGTCTTCTAAACAAATTTACAGCAAGTGCGGATACGGTGGAAAACCCGTTCGCGAGGGGAGGCATCCAACGTTCTCCACCAAGGGTGGAGAAGGATGCAACCCGAAGTGCTAGTGTGGGTGGCAAGGGCAGCGGTACGCCTGCCACGCCAGACACAGCGATGAACGGCCCATCGCTAATCAAGGCGATGGGAAAGAATAGAGAGGAACTACCCAAAGTGGTAGCCGCGTCACAGCAGCTCGATTTAATCATCGAGTTCACGTCAGGTCGCGGCAATTTCTCCAAGGACCTGAAGCAGAGCTTGCTCATGCTTCGGAGAACCTTGTGTGCTGCGACCAAAGTGCATAACGACCTCGTGGCGCATGTAGGAGAGGTGAAGACCGTGAAGGCGTCGAAGTCGGTACAAACGGATGCCTGCTCGTTGACGGCGTGTCGCAACGTGGCCCTGGAAGACACGGAGAGCGCTACCAACAGCGGTAAGGCATCTGCTAAGCGTCTGAGACAGTCCCCGGGGGATGGCACCCCTGGTGGACCAAAAAAACGCCTGATCGGTAAAAGCCCTCAGGCTAGCGAGTTGGTGGAGCCAACCGACCAAGCAGCGGGAAACACCAAGACGGGTGGCCCGTGGATCGAGGTCACGGCCAAGCGGAAGAAAAGAAGAAGCTCCACCAAAAAGAAAGCTTCACCTAAACCGACAGGGAAGCGAGCGAAGAAGGGCGACGCTCTTATCCTGAAAACCGACGGGTCGAAATACTCGGAGGTTCTGAAGGCCATGAGAGGAGATGCCCTACTCAAGGACCTGGGCGCGGACGTGCGGAGCATCCGCCGCTCACGCACGGGCGAAATGATCCTTGAGTTGAAGAAGGACGCCACCAAGAAGAGTTCCGCATATAAGTCGATAGCGGAAGGAGTGCTCGGGGAGGGAGTGCAGGTACGTGCTCTCACACCAGAAATGACTCTCCAGCTTAAAAACCTGGATGAGATCACCGATGTGTGTGAGGTCGTACAGGCCCTCAAAGAGCAAAGTGGAGTGGTGGTGGCAACTGAGGCGGTTCGCCTGCGTAAGGGTCCTGTCGGGACCCAGGTAGCCACCATACGACTTCCGCTGGCGGACGGAAATGAAGCCCTGAAAGCTGCTAGGCTAAAAGTGGGGTGGTCGGTATGCCCACTAAGCGTGCTGAAGCAATCGGAGGCTTGCTTCCGATGCTTCGAGCACGGGCATAAGGCCTGGAACTGCAAAGGGCCAGATAGGAGCCAATTGTGCAGGAGATGTGGCAGTGCTGGCCATAAAGCAAGGGACTGCGCGGAGCCTCCCCAGTGCTTGATCTGTACCGGTAAAAGGGACGCAAAGCACGTAACGGGAGGTCCAAGGTGCCCGGCTGGTGTGCCGGCGACCAAGCCACGATCATAGTGCAAGTGACACAACTCAACCTGAACCACTGCAGCACGGCTCAGCAGCTGTTACACCAAGCAGTTTCCGAGTCGGCAACGGACGTTGCCATCATCTCGGACCCATATCGCGTCCCTGCCGAAAACGGCAACTGGGTGTCGGATGGGTCCGGGACGGCGGCTATATGGACGACAAGCAGGTTTCCGGTTCAAGAGGTTGTGTCAACCGCAGACGAGGGATTTGCGGTTGCCAAAGTGGGTGGAGTGTTCTACTGCAGCTGTTATGCTCCGCCGAGATGGACTATCGAGCAGTTTACGCGGATGGTAGACCGAGTATCAGTTGTGCTGACTGGTCTAAGGCCGGTGGTTGTGGCGGGAGACTTTAACGCTTGGGCGGTAGAGTGGGGAAGTCGTCGCACGAACCATAGGGGTCGGATTCTGCTTGAGGCTCTGGCAAAGCTCAACGTAGATTTGGCCAACGTCGGCACCACAAGTACCTTCAGTAGGAACGGTGCGGAGTCTATCAACGACGTGACATTTGGCAGTCCTGGTCTGATAGGAGACTGGAGGGTAGATAATGGCTACACTCACAGTGACCATCAGGCGGTCCGCTATGGTGTCGGTCAGATAACGAGGCGGCAGGTGGCGAGTAGAGCCAACACTCCAACCACCCGTGGATGGAAGACATCATACTTCGATCCCGAAGTATTTGTGGAAGCGATCCGGAGAGAGTGCGGTGATCGCGGTATGCCCGATCCGAACGCTGATCATTTGGTTGAGGTACTGTCGCGATCGTGTGACGCTACCATGCCTAGGAAAGGTCGACCTAGGTATGGCAGGTCACCGGCTTACTGGTGGACAGATGAAATTGCGGAACTCCGCGGAGCCTGCTTTCGTGCGAGGAGAATTATGCAAAGAGCTCGTTCGGACGAAGGCAGGGTTGAATGTCGAGTAGCACTTGTTGCTGCACGCGCAGCGCTTAAGAGTGGGATAAAAGCTAGTAAACGAGACTGCTTTGAAAGGTTATGTGCTAGTGCCAATGCGAACCCGTGGGGTGATGCCTACAGGGTCGTAATGGCAAAGACCAAGGGCGTGATGGCGCCCGCTGAGCAATCACCAGATATGCTGGAGCGAATCATCGAGGGCCTCTTTCCGTGCCACGAGCCAAGGCCCTGGCCCCAGGCCGCTGAGTCGTCCCACGGCCGACGTTCCAGTATCTCAGACCATAGCGTAGGATGGTCGGCCTCCCAGCCGAACATCCAAAGTAACGTGGGCGACGGCGGTTTGGAAGTCGGGGAGGAAGTGACGGTTACGAACGAGGAACTCATTGATATCGCTAAATCCCTAAAGGTGAGCAAGGCACCGGGGCCAGACGGTATCCCGAATATGGCCATTAAAGCGGCTATTCTGGAGGCCCCCGAATTATTCGGGGCAGTAATGAATAGATGCCTGGAAGCTGGCCACTTCCCGGACAGATGGAAGCGACAGAACCTGGTCCTATTGCCGAAGCCGGGCAAACCTCCGGGTGTCCCCTCGTCATATAGGCCGATCTGTCTACTCGATACTGCCGGCAAGGTGCTGGAGAGGGTTATCCTTAACAGACTCGTACAGTACACGGAGGGTACAAACGGGCTGTCAAGGAACCAATTCGGCTTCCGAAAAGGCAAATCTACTGTGGATGCCATCTTGTCTGTCACTAAGACAGCTGAGGTGGCAATCCAGCCCAAGAGGACAGGCATTCGTTATTGCGCAGTTGTCACGCTCGACGTGAGAAATGCGTTTAATAGCGCTAGCTGGGACTCCATAGCCAGCTCGCTTCGGAGCGTCCAAGTGCCGGTGTCGCTGTACAGAATTCTGGAAAATTATTTCCAGAATCGTGTGCTATGCTACAACACGGAGGAGGGTCAGAAATGCGTTCCAATCACCTCAGGGGTTCCGCAAGGTTCCATACTGGGCCCGGTGTTGTGGAACGTCATGTATGACGAGGTGTTGAGGCTAAAGCTCCCGGTAGGGGTGGTGATTGTCGGCTTTGCGGACGATATCACCTTGGAAGTCTACGGCGAATCTATCAGAGAGGTTGAGTTGACGGCTGCCCACTCTATAAGCATTGTTGAAGATTGGATGCGATCCAGGAAACTGGACCTAGCGCATCATAAAACGGAGGTTATTGTGGTGAACAACCGCAAGTCGGTGCAGCAAGCAAATATCAGCGTCGGGGACTGCACTATTTCGTCAACGCGGTCCTTAAAACTCCTTGGAGTCATGGTCGACGACAAGCTCAAGTTCGGGAGCCACGTCGACTATGCCTGCAAGAAGGCTTCCACAGCTATTTCGGCATTGTCTCGTATGATGTCTAATAGCTCTGCGGTATATGGCAGCAAGCGAAGGCTTTTAGCCAACGTGGTCCAGTCCATACTCAGGTATGGCGGGCCGGTGTGGTCATCGGCGTTAGGTACCAAAAGCTATCTAGCCAAGCTGGAAAGCACCTATCGTCTCATGTGCTTAAGAGTGGCGAGTGCGTATCGCACAGTTTCACATGACGCAATCTGCGTCTTAGCGGGTATGATGCCTATTGGTATCATCATCAGCGAGGACGTAGAGTGCTTCAACCAACGTGGAACTAGAGGCATACGGAGTACCACGAGATCGGCCTCGATGATCACATGGCAGCGGGCATGGTCTGATTCCACAAAAGGCCGGTGGACACATCGACTTATCCCGGAACTATCCGGATGGGTCAACAGGCGCCATGGCGAAGTCAACTTCCACCTGACACAGATTCTGTCAGGGCATGGTTGTTTTAGACAGTATCTGCACAAGTTTGGGCATGCGGAGTCCCCCGAGTGTCCGGAATGCGCGGACGTCGAGGAAACTGCAGAACATGCTTTCTTCATGTGCCCTCGTTTCGCGGGCGTGAGAAGCAACATGATGGCAGTTAGCGGACAGGACACTACTCCGGATAACTTAGTCCAAAGGATGTGTTCTAGCTCGGACGTCTGGGGTGCGGTCAATGCGGCTGCTACTCAGATCGTACTTGAGCTACAAAACCGCTGGAAAGCCGATCAACGGCGAATAAACAGCCTAACTACCATAGTCCAGTAGTTATCTAAGAGCGTGCGTGAAGCACAATAGCCCCTCCCTGAAGTAATACCGATAAGGTGGTTCCAGGGGGGATTGAGGCTGGAGACTCGAGTAGGGTTTTAGTGGGTCTGGATCTTCACGATCTTCACGAGATACCAAACCCCACTCCCTGAGCTGTCTTCTCAGGTGTCTGATAGCAGATTTCCCTACTCGTCCCTACTAACACTAACATACATGCATGCATACATACATACAGGATGGTAAATGGTTGAATAATGCGTTCCAGAACTACCACGAAGTTCCACAGCCTCTTATTTAGCAACTCCTATCTCTACCTCCTCGTGGTACCATCCAGGATATGTTATTTAGTGGAAATCGGACAACCTGTGGAAACTAGGGTCGTATGCGGACAGAGAAGGGGGCACTCATGCGAATGCGGATTTCGGTAGAAGCATATTCGATGAACCTGAAAATACTGAGAACCTGAGCAGAGGTTCCAAAGCCCCCAAAGGAGGATGCCATTATCGAGTTCGTGGCAGGTTGCAGCACCTTAGCGAAGGACCTGAAACAAAGTCTGCTCATGCTTCGGAGCACCATGCGTGCTGCGACGAAGGAGCACAGCGAACTCGAAGTGCGAGTAAAAGTGGCAGAGAAAGAGACCGAAAGACGCTTGTATCGCGGTCTGCACAAACGGATGCCTGCCCGTCAATGGCTGATCATACCGTGGCCTTCGCGACTACGGAGCAGTTTAACGACAACAAGGCATCCGCCAAACGCGCAAGGGGAAGAAACCCCCACGGGCCCGAAGAAGCGCCTGATAGCAGAGGGCCGCAAGCTAACTGAAGAGCCCACTGAGGGTAACAAGACGCTGTTAGCGTCCGGTAACCAGTGGGAGTTGGTGAAAAAGAAGAAGGTCAGGAAGAAAGAGGAGGATCGAGCTCCATCGAAAGTGGCCAGGAAAAAAGGAGCAAAGGCGATGCCCTTATCCTCAAAACTGAGGGGCCGAAATATTCGGAAGTTTTAAAGCCCATGAGAGGGCACAATCAGTTGAAGGGCCTTCGCGCGGATGAGCGGAGTATCCACCGCTCTCGCACAGGCGACATGATCCTTGAACACAAAAAGAATGCCACTGAAAAGGGTTCTGCTTATAAAGTGCTGGCAGAAAAGGTCATTGGCGATAGCGTGCAGATCCGCGCACTAACGCCCGAGATGAATCTCCAGCTTAAAAACCTGGACGAGATCACCCAAGCGGGGAAACTAGCACGAGCTCTCAAGGAGCAATGTAACGTGGTGGTGACTACCGAGGCAGTTCGTCTGCGCAAGGGACCGGCGGGAACCCAGGACGCAACTATAAGACTTCCACTGGTAGACGGAAATGCAGCCCTGAAAGTGGCTAAGCTGAAGGTGGACTGGTCCGTATGCCCACTGAGCGTGTTCTAGCAGCCGGAGGCATGCTTTCGGTGCTTTGAGAGAGGGCACAGGTCCTGGAGCTGTAAGGGGCTAAACCGAAGCCACTTGTGTAGGAGATGTGGCGGTACAGGCCATATAGCAAGGGACTGTACTGCGCCACCCAAGTGTCTGATATGTACCGGCCAACGGGACGCTAAGCACATAATAAGAGGCCCGAAGTGCCCGGCAGGCGCGCCGGCAACTAAAACACGGGCGTAGTGCAGGTAACGCAACTGAACTTGAATCACTGCTACGCGGCCCAGCAGCTGTTACACCAAGCAGTTACTGAGTCGTTGACGGACATCTCATGCAATCATCTCGGACCCACACCGCATCCATGCCGGAAACGGTAACTAGGTGTCGGATAGGTCCGGGACGGCGGCCATATGGACGACAAGCAGGTTCCCGGTTCAAGAGGTTGTGTCAACTGCAGACGAGGGATTTGCGGTTGCCAAAGTGGGTAAAGTGTTCTACTGCAGCTGTTATGCTCCGCCGAGTTGGTCTATCGAGCAGTTTACGCGGATGGTAGACCGAGTATCATTTGTGCTGACTGGTCTAAGGCCGTTGGTTGTGGCGGGCGACTTTGACGCTTGGGCGGTAGAGCGGAGAAGTCGTCGCACGAACCATAGGGGCCGGATTCTGCTTGAAGCTCTGGAAAACCTCAAGGTAGATCTGGTCAACGTTGGCACCACAAGTACCTTCAGTAGGAACGGTGCGCAGTCTATCATCGACGTGACATTCGGCAGTCCTGGTCTGATAGGAGACTGGAGGGTAGACAATGGCTACACCCACAGTGACCATCAGGCGGTACGCAATGGTGTCGGTCAGATAACGAGGCGGCAGGCGGAGAATAGAGCCGACATTCCAACTACCCGTGGATGGAAGACATCATATTTTGATCCCGAAGTATTTATGGAAGCAATCCAAACGCTGATCATTTGGTTGAGGTACTGTCGCGAGCATGTGACACTACCATGCCTTGGAAAGGTCGACCTAGGTATGGTAGGTCACCGGCTTACTGGTAGACAGATGAAATTGCGGAATTCCGCGGAGCGCACTATGGTCGAAAAAGCCAAACTTCCAGACAAAAATCTATATCTCGAAAACCATTGGCTCTACATATTTCATGTATTCAGAAGATTTTGTTTAGAAAAAAAGACCTATCTTTTGGTATAATTAGTCATTAGAGTGGTCCACTTTTACTCGTTATAAAAATTTTAACTTTTTTGTCTTGCGATATAGAGCAATACTTACTTATTGCAATACAATACTACTTATTGCAATATTTTCAAAACTTTCTCCAGGAATTTGTAATGGTGCGTTGAAATATTCCTCATTGTACTTAAAAGCTTATGTTGTGCTTTGTTAATACTTCAAATAATTCTTCTTGAAGAAAAATGCATGTATCCCTTACAATTGAACAATTTTTTTTTCGATTCCACTGGCATGTCCTTCTTTACGACATTGTATGCTTTGAAAACTTCATCACATCTGATCTTTTTAGAAAGAAAACTAACATAAATTCGAGGTATTCTAAAATGTTTTTAGGGTTTTTGGAATTTGCTATAATTTTTTTTAATATTTTGTATAGACATGTATTTCCATTTTGCTTGCCGCCTTGCAGACTGATTCTAGTAGAATAAGCTCACAGTTGGTTACTTCTACGGCTTGATAACGAGAGATTTTACGCATTCTCTCAGCACTCAACTTGGTCAAATGTTTTTAGGACGACCTATCGATTCAAGCTATAATGGGAGTCAACTATAGCAGAATTCGAACCCAACTTTTCCCCAGGCCCTGCGGATCGCAGATATTGGTGAACCGTTGGACCACCGCGGGCTGAATATGGAAAAATACTCACTTTTCAAATGCGTTTTTCTCAGAACAGGACAAGTGTGGAAAAATGTCATTACATGAATTTTGTAGATCCAGGTACGTACTTTTAGACCATTCATTCTGTTTTCGAATATATGTGCTAACGGAAGTGTGAGACCCCGTGGAAAACTATAATATTTTGAATCGAAAACTTCTATATCTTCCTTCAGACAATAGATAGCAACTATCTAGAAGTTTTAAAAAATGCATTACTTTACGTTCTAAAAGTCATCGCAACAAAGTTTTCAAATTGGTTTTCAAATAGAAAAGTTAGAGCAAAAAAACTGCTTTTTCAAGATCCACCCTGACTTAATCTAGAAAATTCGTTGTATAGTGATACACAGATGAGATACAAATTTAGTTTCTTCAGCAAAGTTTCTGCAAAATAAATTATTTACAACTTTGTAGTAGAAAGTATTGCTCTATATAGCAAGACAATAAAGTTAAAAAATTTATAACGAGTAAAAGTGTACCACCCGAATGACTAATTATACCAAAAGATAGGTCTTTTTTCTAAACAAAATCTTCTGACTACATGAAATATGTAGAGCCAATGGTTTTCGAGATATAGATTTTTGTCTGGAATTTTGGCTTTTTCGACCATAGTGGAGCGTGCTTTCGTGCTAGGAGAATTATGCAAAGAGCTCGTTCGGACGAAGGCAGGGCTGAATGTCGAGTAGCACTTGCTGCTGCACGCGCAGCGCTTAAGAGTGGGACAAAAGCTAGTAAACGAGCCTGCTTTGAAAGGTTATGTACTAGTGCCAATGCGAACCCGTGGGGTGATGCCTACAGGGTCGTAATGGCAAATGCCAAGGGCGTGATGGCGCCCTCAGAGCAATTGCCAGATATGCTGGAGCGGATCATCGAGGGCCTCTTTCCGCGCCACGAGCCAAGGCCCTGGCCCCAGGCCGCTGAGTCGTCCCACGGCCGACGTTCCAGTATCTCAGACGATAGCGTAGGATGGTCGGCCTCCCAGCCGAACATCCAAAGTAACATGGGCAACGGCGGTTTAGAGGTCGGTGAGGAAGTGACGGTTACGAACGAGGAACTCATTGAGATCGTTAAATCCCTAAAGGTGAGCAAGGCACCGGGGCCAGACGGAATCCCGAATTCGGCCATTAAAGCGACTATTTTGGAGACTCCCGAATTATTCGGAGCAGTAACGAGTGATGGCCACTTCCCGGACAGATGGAAGCGACAGAACCTGGTCCTATTGCCGAAGCCGGGAAAACCTCCGGTGTCCCCTCGTCATATAGGCCGATCTGTCTGCTCGATACTGCCGGCAACGTGATGGAGAGGGTTATCCTTAACAGACTCGTACAGTACACGGAGGGTACAAACGGTCTGTCAAGGAACCAATTCGGCTTCCGAAAAGGCAAATCTACGATAGATACCATCTTGTCTGTCACTAAGACAGCCGAGGTGGCAATCCAGCGCAAAAGGACAGGTATCCGCTATTGCGCAGTTGTCACGCTTGACAACTGCAGCGCTAGCTGGGACTCCATAGCCAACTCGCTTCGGAAAGTTCAAGTGCCGATGTCGCTGAACAAGATTTTGGAAAATCCAGAATCGAAATTCCAGAATCGTGTGCTATGCTACAACACAGAGGAGGGTCAGAAGTGCGGTCCAATCACCGCAGGGGTTCCGCAAGATTCCATACTGGGCCCGGAGTTGTGGAACGTAATGTATAACGAGGTGTTGAAGCTAAAGTTCCCGGTAGGGGTGGTGATAGTTGGCTTTGCGGACGACACCTTGGCGGCGGTCACCTTGGAAGTCTACGGTGAATCTATCAGAGACGTTGGGTTGACGGCTGCCCACACTAAAAGCATTGTTGAAGATTGGATGCGATCCAGAAAACTGGAGCTAGCGCTTCATAAAACGGAGGTTATCGTGGTGAACAACCGCAAGTCGGTACAGCAAGCAAATATCAGCGTCGGGTACTGCACTATTCCACCAACGCGGTCCTTAAAACTTCTGGGAGTCATGGTCGACGACAAGCTCAAGTTCGTGAGCCACGTCGACTATGCCTGCAAGAAGGCTTCCACAGCTATTTCGGCATTGTCTCGTATGATGTCTAATAACTCTGCGGTATATGGCAACAAGCGAAGGCTATTAACCAACGTGGTCCAGTCCATCCTAAGGTATGGCGGACCGATGTGGTCATCGGCGTTAGGTACCAAGAGCTATCTAGCCAAGCTGGAAAGCACCTATCGTCTCATGTGCTTGAGAGTGGCGAGTGCATATCGCACAGTTTCACATGTCGTAATCTGCGTCTTAGCGGGTATGATGCCTATTGGCATCATCATCATCAGCGAGGACGTAGAGTGCTTCAACCAACGTGGAACTAGAGGCATACGGAGTACCACAAGATGGTCTAATTTCACAAAAGGTCGGTGGACATATCGACTTAACCCGGAACTATCCGGGTGGGTCAACAGGCGCCACGGCGGAGTCAACTTTCATCTGATACAGATTCTGTCAGGGCATGGTTGTTTCAGACCAGGGGAGGACTGGCCCACCGGACAACCGGGCAAATGCCCGGTGGGCCCTAGTAAAAATTTCGTTGTTATCAAAATGAGATTTTCCAAAATTTTTATTTCAGTTAAACTCTTTCTACGACTCACGAATGTTCAATTGCTGGGGCCCCATGATTTATGAAATCAACCGATTTGATGATTGAAAATTCAGCTTCAAATGGGACTATTGGGGCCCGAACTTTAAATAAACCAAAATTTCTCTTTCAATTAAACTTTTTCTATGACTCACGAATGCTCGATTGCTGGGGCCCCATGATTTATAAAATCAACCGATTTGATGATTGAAAATTCAGCTTCAAATGGGACTGTTGGGGCCCCGAACTTTAAAACAAAATTTCTCTTTCAATTAATCTTTTGCTACGACCCACGAATGTTCAATTGCTTAGACCCCATAATTCATGAAATCTACCGATTTAACTTTAAAACAAAATTTCTCTTTCAATTAATCTTTTGCTACGACTCACGAATGTTCAATTACTTGGGCCCCATGATTCATGAAATCAACTGATTTGATGATTGAAAATTCAGCTTCAAATGGGACTATTGAGGCCCCGAATTTTAAAACAAAATTTCTCTTTCAATTAATCTTTTGCTACGACTCACGAATGTTCAATTGCTTGGGCCCCATAATTCATGAAATCATTTAAGTTGAGCTGTTGGGGTCCAAGCTCCGAAAATATTACCAGCTTCAATTCTGAGTTTTTAAAACTAGAATTAGTGTTTCATCCGCAGTTTTTTGACTACTTATAAATATTGAACTGTCGGCTTAAGATCCATACTCAGTTTACTTCAGTGGCGAGAGTCCGTTATCGATCCTGCGCCGAATGAATTATGGTCCTACAGTACTCAATCCTGGGTTACCTGTCTTCAAACCCCTCGAACACCAGCTGAACGTGCATCATCCTCGATAGCGCACATCTATCAGTGCGATGTCTACTCCGAAGTCTACGGCCTCTTCTTGATTCTCTGCCTAAAATAATTTTGGCTACTCTTTCGTCGGGCATTCTAGACACGTGACCAGCCAGCGCAGACTGCCACACTGTACTATCTTCATTATAACAGCATATTTGCATTCTTAATGTGGTTCATGCGTCTGCGCTACACTCCATTTTGGGTTTTGCCAAATTCTACGCTCAGCTTCTTTTAGCGTCCATGATTCATGACCGTAAAGGGCTACCGATAGGAATAGTGTTCTCTAGAGCGTCAGTTTTATGCGAATTTGCAAGCTACGGAACTTCAGCTACCAAATGTAATGCCTGCGTAAAGACCAATTCGCAACTGCAATTAGTCGCTTTATTTTGCGACTTACATCGTTATCACATGTCACGAGTATACCAAAATATATTCAGTTCCTCTTCGACACCAACACCATTTGGATTTCCACGCCATGTACTTCGTTTTGGCGGTGTTAATGGTAAGTCCAAATTTCACAATAAATGTAGCCTTTAGTTCTTTCGCTGCTCTACTTTTGATTTCAGTGATATCGACGTCATCCGCAAAAGCAAAAAGCACATGAGATCTCATCTGCTATTCTGACTCATAATTTTTACTCATCCAGCGTTACACGAATCAACGTAACTAGTTCTGTGGGAAAACCATGTCCTAGCGTTAACTGTCACGGCTCATTTCGTTTGACTGAATCGTATGCCGCCTTGAAATCCATAAAAATATGATGAGTCTGCAAGTTGTACTCCCGGAACTCGTCAGTTACTAGACGCAGGGTAAATATCTGATCCATCGTGAAGCGACCCTTATGAAACCAGCTTGATACTTGCCGACGAAGAACTCAGCTAACGGACTCAGTCTAAAACACAGGATAGGGAGAAGGTGCTCTCCCAAAATTGGCAAAATTGAGCAACGTAATGCCTCGATAGTTTTTACACTCAAGTCGATGTCCGTTTTTAAAATTATGGGAAATGAGGCCAATCAACCACTCCTCCGATATTTATTTTCCTGCCATATTCTGTGCCTGACAGTGGCGAATTGTTTCGTACAGCTGCTCGCTCTCCATTTTTAGAAGTTCAGCCAGGATACCATCCTTTACAGCAACCTTACCGTGTTCCAACACGGCCACAGTTTGACCGTCGCTCAAAATTCTTATCCTGTACCTGCTGATTTTCGTGTTTACTTCTCTATTCAACAGCGTCTGGAAATACTCTTCCACCTGGCTGCTACCGTCGTTTTGACATTAAGCAGGTTGCCAGCACTATCATTGCACATCACAGGCATGGCAAAATTCTTGCACCTGACCCTTTTGTAGAAACTCCGTATGTCGTTGCTGACGAACCTCTCCTCTGGACTGGCGAGCACGTGCTCTTCGTACTGGCGTTTTTAGACGGTGGGTTCTTTTTCCGCAGCTCTACCAGGACGAACCTCACATTGGGCATTCCTTACATTGGAATCGTGTGCAGAAATTCTACAATCCACTACAATTCTACAATCCGCACAGAATACCTTGCTTATAGAAGCAGGATTCTTATAGGAGAATCCAAGAGTTTAATCCCAGGGATAGCTATAACTCGACACGGGTATCGCCTGCACTATGAACTGTTCTGTTTTGACGTGTAGACGCAGTAAGCTACTCATTTATATTGAACTATATATATATATATATATATATATACAATATATATATATATATATATATATATATATATATATATATATATATATATATATATATATATATATATATATATATATATATATATATATATATATATATATATATATATATATATATATATATATATATATATATATATATATATATATATATATATGACACATTCCGCGGGCCGGTATACCAACCAGACATTTTATAAAAGTTGCTTTTAGCATTGTTGAATATTTTTTCATGATTGGGCAATGTTTGAACCTTTCAAAACTGCCATGACTGATATTCTAGCATTTTCGGAAGTTATATAAAACGTGTATCGAAAATAAATGAAATTTACGAGAAATAAATGATTTTTCGTGATATTTTTAAAAATACTGCTACAGTGCGCTAAAACATTTCATAATATCATTTGTTTTCGACCAACTTACAAAGGGATATATGCTGAATCCATTCCAAAAATAGTTTGGATGTAATTTTGCAGTTATTTTGTATTTCAAGTGGATGAAATAGGGTCATTTTTTTGCGTTGTAACGTCACGAAAAAGGTGTACTTTTTAGCTTTCGCAGAAAAGTACAAATTCGAACAATCTAATAATCCATATTCTCTTTGTACTCAAAAATACCTTTAAAACGGTGCCTAAAGAATGATGATAAGTTAAGTAGAACCTAAGTTACAACTGATTGAAGCTCGCGTTGTAACGTCACGGCGGGCAGCCGGACGGATTCAAAACAAGTGAGACATAAGTAATAGCATCGAAACCTTAAGACATAGCATTATAGTTGCTTCAAGAAAGTTTCTTCATTTAAAAAGCACTTTCTAGTGGTGAAAAAATATTCGGACATTAGGGTGTCCTCAAGCAGATACAAAAAATATTTTCTCTATTTTAATTCAGAAATGATTGCTGTCTACAGAAAATTAGTAAAAAAACTAATTTCAAGAAACTTCGTTGAATACTGAAGATTTATATTTCTAACGTGAAAAAAGTTATAGAGCAAAACTCTTAGGGACACCCTTAAAAAAATTTTTTTTTCGATCTAGTTCTTCAATAACGCTTCGTATGGCTTACAAATGTTTTAGGAAATTGGTAATCTAATTAAATTGCACATTTTTGTCGAAAATAGTAGAGCACTATCTTTTTCCCTTTAGAAACTATCACTGGCTTTTTTATTTTTATATGTACTCTTTAAGAGGGTGTGTCTCGGGGGAGAGCAGCTATGAGCAGCTAATCTCACTTGTTTTTGGCTTATAACTTTTTTACCTTTGTTATACTATATAACAAAGGTTTAGAAATTGGTCGAAAAACACGAAATTGATCCGAGGCCCGGAGGGCCGAATCACATATACCAATCGATAGAGCTCGACGAATTGAGCAATGTCTGTGTGTGTGTGTATGTGTGTATGTGTGTATGTGTGTATGTGCAGCTCATTTTCTATCGCCTGTTTCTCAAAGGTGGCTGAACCGATTTGACCGCTTTTACTTTTGTTTGAAAGGTATTATTGCCTAGTATATCACTATTGAATTGCATTGCTGTCTGACGTTTCGTTTAAAAGTTATAAGCAAAAATGTGAAAACTACGTGATACGCGTTTCTCCGGAACTACGCAACCAATTTGAACGATCTTAGTACCAAACGAAAGCTCTTGCTATTACTAAACTTTTTACCAAGTTTTATTGAAAACGGACAAGCAGTTTAAAAGTTAGCCTTAAAAAACCGGTTTTGACTAGGTACAAATGATCGCCTGTTTCTCAGAGTTGGCTGAACCGATTTATGCGCTATTATTCTCATTTGAAAGGTAATATAGCCTAATAGATCACTATTGATTTGTTTTTTGATTGGACGTTTAATTCAAAAGTTATGAGCAATCGTATACAACACATTAAAATTTACAATTATTTTCGACTATTTCATCTTAGATAATTTATCTAGTTTAAATTTTTTTGGCATCAAATTAGAGGTTTAATTGCTGCAAATATATCTGCAAAATTTCAGAAGAATTGGTTTTGCCGGTCAAAAGATATTAACCCTTGAACACTCGCGCCAACTTTTGTTACACGGTTGCTCGCTGGAGACAATAGCCCAAAACCAAAAAAATGTGCGCATTAGAGTTTTGACTAGGAAAACCTGGTTTTAGGTTTATCGCACCTTTGGAAGAGTTTCTTGAAATTGCAAGCTCTATCGTCTGGTAGAATTTAAATTTTGATTAATCCCCCTAAAAGTGAAATAAAAAAAATATTTTTCTTCAGTTTCAATATAACACATTGATGTGTTCTGTAAAGTTGAAGAGTATATTATTACAAGAAACTTTGCTGAAGACAGTAACCTTCTATCTCTTCAGCGAAGAGAGAAAAATCTTATTTATTTGTCAAATCAGTTTTTCCATTTTAGCTCGTTTTGTAATTGTTGTATGACTTTTTCATGTTGTACAAATAGTAAAAATACACAACTTTGCTGAACATAGTATACCTCTATGATTGCTTGTTTAGGAACTGTAGAACTTTGATTATAAAAATATCCTAGTTTTGACCCCAAATTACTCGACTACCGACAGACGGATACATTTAAAACATTTTACTTTTGCTGATAGTTTTGTTGCATACAGACACTATTTTTCCATATGGAGAAACGAGAGAAAGTTCCAGCTGGGGCCTATTGCGGTACACCTCACATACTGATTGCTTCGTTTCTGTGATGTCAGTTTTTGCTGATCTATTTTGCCAACAGTTTAAAGTATTAATGCATTGAATAATTATGGTATTTTGCTCATAACAAGTTTATTGAAAAATATACGTTAGTTAAACATCAATTTGTAACTTTATAACAATATGGCGTTCTAAAACCTACACGTGTTGTACAAAATACAACAGCGTGAGTAACCGAAGGTTAATAAAAATTGATGAAAACTTTATTGAATCAATTAGAATGGCATTACAGTAAATTATGCATAGTTCAAAACCTTTAAACTAGACCTTTACTACGCAATGTATATGTTAAATAATAATATTTCCTCTTACAACTTACTTTTACTTGCATTTACTCAAATTAGTAACAACTTACTTATACTTTCTCAGCAATTTCATGAAAAAAGGATCTATCAAAATTTATAAGTGCTCCTATTTTGTTCAAATTTTGTAAACTTTTTCAATTGCCAAAAAAATTATGTAAACAAACGCACTACGCAACGTTAACGTAGATGCAGACCGTATAACAAAGGTTCTTTCACCACTAGGTGGATTAAACCGGGTTTTTTATGTAAGAAATATAAATCTTAACCATTCAACAAAGTTTCTTAAAATTAGTTTTTCTACAAATTTTCTGTAGACAGCAACCATTTCTGACTTAAAATAGAGAAAATATTTTTTGTATCTGCTTGAGGACACCCTAATGTCCGAATATTTCTTCACCACTAGAAAGTGCTTTTTAAATGAAGAAACTTTTCTGAAGCAACTATTATGCTATGTCTTAAGGTTTCGATGCTATTACTTATGTCCCACTTTCTTAGCATCCCTCCCACAGCGCGACGTAATTTTTGAACAACCCCACAATTACGTAGGCGAAATAGTGAAAGACAAATTAACAACACATTTTTGGATTATCCCTCATGTACAGAGGGCAGCAACAGCGATAATTAACGAATATTAAATGAACAGATTTTTCGTGACGTTACAACGGAGCTACGACCCTCTCTGTGCAAAGCAGAGCGTTGTAACGTCACGAAAAGTAAGAGCTGTTTAAAAATTAACTTCACTAACTATCGGAATTCTGAAAACGGCAAGTTGTTCAGTATTCATCTCTTATCAAATCATAGAAGAAAATCTTTAGATAAAATTTGAAAGAGAGCAGAATTTTCATGTTTTTACCTTTGTTATACTATAACAAAGGTTTAAAAATTGGTCGAAAAACACGAAATTGATCCGAGGCCCGGAGGGCCAAGTCACATATACCAATCGATAGGGTTCGTCGATTTGAGCAATGTCTGTGTGTGTGTGTGTGTGTGTGTGTGTGTGTGTGTGTGTATGTATGTAATGATTTTTTCTATCGCCTGTTTCTCAGAGATGGCTGAGCCGAATCATTCGCTATTACTTTTGTTCGAAAGGTATTATTGTCTAGTAGATCACTATTGAGTTGCTTCGTGACACGACGTTTCGTTTAAAAGTTATAAGCAAAAATGTGAAAAATACGTGACACGGGTTTCTCTAGAACTGCATGACCGATTTCAGCGATCTTAGTATCAAATGAAAGCTCTTATTAAAGCTAAGTTATTCAGGAATTTTTATTTGAAAACAAACAAGTAGTTTAAAAGTTATGCTTAAAAAACCTGTTTTGACAAGGTAATAATTATCGCCTGTTTCTTAGAGATGGCCAAACCGATTTATGCGCTATTAGTCTCATTTGAAAGATAATATATCCTAATAGATCACTATTGAATGATTTTTTGATTGGACGTTTAATTTGAAAGTTATGAGCAACCGTATACACCACACCAAAATTAACAAAAATTTATAATGATTTTAACCAAGATAATTTACCTAATTTCAATTATTTTAATATCAAACGAGAGGTTTTGATACTACGAATATATATGCAAAATTTCATAAGAATTGGTTGTAGCGGTCAAAATATATTAACCCTCGAACACTCGCGCCAACTTTTGTAACACAGTTACTCGCGCGCACAATAGCCTCAAACCAAAGAAAACGTGCGTACTAGAGTTTTGACTGGGAAAACTTGGTTTTAAGTTTATTGAACCATTAGAATAGTTTCTTGAAATTAAAAGCTCTATCGTCTGGTGGAATCTAAATTTTGATTAATCCCCCTAAAAGTGAATAAAAAAATTATTTTTCTTCAGTGTCAATATAACACATTAATGTGTTCTGCAAAGTTATAGAGCATATTATTACAAAAAAAATTGATAAAGACAGTAACCTTCCATCTCTGTAGCTAAGATAGAAAAATCTTATTTATTGTATATGAATTTGTAAAATCAGGTTTTATATTTTTGCTCTTTTTGTAACTGTAGTATGACTTTTTCATGTATTACAAAGTTGTACAAATGATAAAAATACACAACTTTGCTGAATATAGTATACCTCTATATTTGCTTGTTTAGGAACTGTAAAACTTTGATTATAAAAAATACCCTAATTTTGACTACGAATTACTCGACTACCAGCAGACGGATACATTTTAAATATTTTACATTGGGTAGTTTTGCTGCATACAGACACCATTTTTCCATATGGAGAAACGAGAGAAAATTCCACTTGGGGTCAATTGCGGTACACCTCGCTTGCTGATTGCTTCGTTTCTGTGATGGCGGTTTATGCTGATCTATTTTCCCAACAATTTAAATTGTTAATGCATTGAATAATTATGACATTTTGCTCAGAATAAGTTTATTGAACAATATACGTTAGTTAAACAACGATTTGTAGCTTTATAACAATATGGCGTTAAAAAACCTACACGTGTTGTACAAAATACAACAGCGTGAGTAACCGAAGGTTAATAAAAATTGATGAAAATTATTCTAGAAAACTCCTTTGTTGTTGTTATCATATAGAATGGCATTACAGGAAATTATGCATAGTTCAAAAACCTATTAACTAGACCTTTACTAGGCAATGTATATGTTAAAGAATCAGATTTTCTCTTACAACTTACTTTTATTTGCACTTACTCAAATTAATAACAACTTATATATCCTTACTCAGCAATTTCATGAAAAAAGGATCTATCAAAATTTAAAAGTGTTCCTTTTTTGTTCAAAATATGTAAACTTATTCAATTTTCAAAAATTTTATGTAAACCAACGCATTACGCAACGTTGACCAATAGATGAATTATGTTCCGAAAACGTGTGGATTTCTATCTCAAATAGCAAGTAAGACCGTATAACAAAGGTTCCTTTCACCACTAGGTGGATTAAATCGGGTTTTTAACAGAAGAACCAAAAGACGTATTTCTGGCGCGTTGTAACGTCACGCTACATATTTGCTTTCCAAAACAATCTGGGCAAAGCAAATGCTATTAATTTGTCCACTTTTAATAGGAAATTTTATGCTCTTTCCAAATATATAATAATATTTGGGGGTTTCTCAACGATTTTCCCAGCTAAAACATAAATACTGTGCAAAGAAAAGTCAAAACGTTGTAACGTCTGTTTTATTCAATGCAGACAGGAGGACACTCGGATTTAGATTAATAAAAATCACTTATTAGAACGAGTACATTTATTAAGTCCGCTCAGATACGCGCTCGGTTAGACACTGGTCTCGGTGGTTTTCTAAAGATTGCGTAATACAATATTGCCGGGGGGATAACTAATAGTAATTATTACAACATTGCAACATCTTCCCTTTTTTCGAATAATTAATTTTATGCACTACATAGTCTTTGTATTTAGTTGGTAAACGGGATTCTCTCTTCGGACGGGTTTTATCTGATGATGTTGATGACGATGGTTTCGGTGTTCTGGTAGCAGAAACAGAGGCTGGCTCCTGAGGAAATGATTTTGTTTGTTTCTGGAGCTTCGCTGGTGACGGTGAACTGTATACAGCATCTGCCTGATCGAGTGAAGTTTGTGATGTCTCTGGTACCTCCAATAGTACAGCTGTTTCAGGTTCGTTTGGAGGAACTGCTTGAACAACCGGTTCTGTAGCAGTTTGCGCTCCGGCATTATAATGCCCTTCTGGAATGATTTGTTTATGAAATAGCGGTGACGACGGTTCTTTACGAAACTTGACGTTAACAGCATCACGACGGTACTTAGCACCATCAACATTGATGAGATATGATCTGTCACTCAAACGATCGGAGACGAAACCAGGTGTCCACAGCTTAGACGTATCGGGCCTCAGTTGTACGTACACAGGTGAGCCTATGTCTAATTGCGGAAGCTCCCGCGATTGTTTGTCATAGTGGTACTTAATCTTTCTGCGGTTCTTAAGAATTGACTCGGGAACTGATTCTACCACCTTGGGAATCAGGTTTGTAGCTGGCATCGGAATACCACACCTTATGTTTCGGGATAGTAATCGGGACGATGGAGAACTGCCGATTTTGTTTGGAGTATTCCTCCAATGCTGCAGCATGAACCAGAAATCTTCACCGCATTGCTCTGATTTCTTAATTAGTTGTTTCGCGATTTTCACCGCTGCCTCCGCTTTGCCATTGGATTGTTGGTGGTGTGGAGCAGATGTAGAGTGCTTAAATCCCCAAGATTTGGCAAAACGCGTCGTTTGTTCATTGACAAAATTTGAGCCATTGTCTGTAACCAGTAGTTGAGGGGTTCCGTGGCAGGAAAAATGACGTTTGCATATTTCTATTACAGAGTTGGGTGTCATATCCTTCAGCAGGTCCACTTCGAAATAATCTGAATAGTGGTCTACCATGATAAGAAATTTTCGCTGCTTTCCTTTGTACCAAACATAAAAAGCGTCCATCGAAACTAGCTGAAATGGATAGACGGGAATAGGATGAGACTTCATTGGCGGGTTCTGCTGAGAAGATGAAAATTTGGCACAAACGGAACATTCTTGTACAAGATGTTTAATTTGATTATTCATCCCAGGCCAAAACACATTTTCCCTGGCCAACTTCAAGGTGGATTCTATACCGATATGACCTACGTGAAGTTTGTCTAACACAGTACGATAAAGAGACGAAGGAATCACGATTTTATCCTTTCGGAAAATTAACCCATCTTGCGCAGATAGTTCGTGACGATGTTTGTAGAAGGGTTTGACTTCCATTGGAACTTGATCAATTTTATCCGGCCAACCTTGGTGAATGTATAGCAGCACTGTTTGGAGCACATTATCTTCCTCAGTCTTCTCGATGATATCATTAATTCTGTCATCGCTTATATTCAGGTAGCTACTAATATGGATGTTTTCCACTTCGCCGAAGATGCGGTAGATGTTCGTATTACAGAATTTGTCCGATCCGGTTGTAGAGGGACTGGCAGCTCTAGACAGCGCATCCGCTACCACGTTGTCTCTACCAACGACGAATTGCAAGTGAATGTTATAGCGCTGTAAATTAAGAAGCATATGCTGAAGCCTTTTCGGTGCCTTCAAAAGCGGTTTTTTGAACACATTGATCAAAGGTTTATGGTCAGTCTTCACAGTAGTCTTTTTGTTCCCGATGATAAGTTGGTCGAATTTCACACAGGCAAAGAGGACCGCCAGTAGCTCTTTTTCAATTTGGGCATAGTTCTTCTCGGTTTGAGTGAGTGTTCGAGAAGCATATCCTATGACACCGTTTTCCTGATAGACTACGGCTCCCAAACCGAACGAGCTTGCGTCACACTCTATCCATAAAGGCTGATGTCTGTCGTAGTATCGTAAAGTATTTACATCAGCGACCAACGCTTTAACTTTCTCGAATTCGGCGTTTTCTGTTGGTCCCCAATTCCAATCGACCTTGTCAGAGATCAAACGGCGAATAACGTGTAGGTTACAGCTAAGATTGGGTATAAACCGACTTATATAGTTAACCATTCCTACAAATCTGTGAAGCTCTTTGCGGTTTTTCGGTGTAGGATAGCTTCTGATTACTTCGATCTATGATTCGTCTGCTCTGAGACCACCATTGGTGAGAGTATGTCCGAAAAATTTCACTGAAGATTCAAAGAGGACCATTTTTGTTTGATTGAGCTTAACATTACATTGATCCAGACGAGCCAGCAACTTTTCTAGGCAGCGATTATGATCCTTCATAGCTTCCTTTAACGAATTACCTCTACCAAATACGAGCAAGTCATCGGCTAAACACTCCACCCCTTCCAAACCGTCGATGACTTCCCGCAGCTTTGCCTGGAAAATTTCGGGCGCCGATGATATTCCAAATGGTAATCTGACCCATCTGTATCTTCCGAATGGTGTCCAGAAGGTCGTTAAGAGGCTGCTTTTTTCGTCCAGCACTATATGCCAGAAGCCCTTTCTGGCATCGACGGTGGAAAACACTTTTGCATTGCCCAGTTCGGGAAGAATCTCATCGAGAGTATTGAATTGAAGATGGGGACGTTTGATGGCTTTGTTCAGAGGTATAGGATCTAGGCATATTCTGACTGACTCACCCGAGGTCGACCGGTTGACGAGAAGGATATTGCTTACCCAGTCTGTGTGCCGCTGTTCCTTTACTACGATTCCATCCTTTTCCATTTTGTTCAATTCATTCCGTAACTTCTCACGGAGAGCTATCGGGATTCGACGAGGGGGTTGAATACTCGGCGGTACGCTGGAATCAATTTCAAGTGACACCACACCAGAGATCTTCCCAATGCCATTGAAAACGTTGCTGTACTTTTCCACGATTTTAATCGCTTCGATCTTGTTCACTTTCCATAAAACTGATTCATTACTTTTATCTTCGGTTGGTTTATACGAAACAGTGTTACAGAATTTTACGAGTTCAAGCACTTCACACACATTCGCGGATAACACCGGACGATGCTCGACATCAACCACTTGCAGCACAAGTTTGTACCTTTGATCCCTGTGACGGCACGGAATTTTAACTTCACCGAGTACTGGTATATCACCACCTCCGAAGCTTTGCAATTTATATTTGGAGGGTAAAATCACCGGATCTTTATCAGCAAACAATTTTTTCAGCCAGTTCATGCCAATCAAACTTGTATTGGCCCCAGTGTCTAGCTCACATTTCACCTTCTTCCAAACACTACCAAACTTGAGTTGCAAGTCAGCCAAGACGTGTCCCCCACGAGAGGCATTGTTATATATTTTTCCAATTTCGCGTTGTGGTTCGGAATCATCACTGTCCGAGCTCGTCATTACTTCACTGTATTCTGCTTCACTGTCATCCGTTGTGCTTGATCCACCAGACACTTTTTTTACCCTTTTCTTATTTCGCTTCTTGATTCTATTCCTCGCACACATTTTTGCAAAATGATTCTTCCCTTGGCATTTCCGGCACCGCTGTCCATACGCGGGGCATGCACCTTTCTCGAAAACATGACGACTTCCACAAAACTTGCACTTTTTTTCCTTCTTTTCGATTTTCGACTGAACACGACACACCTCACTTTTCTCTTCTCCAAACAATTGTAGCACTGACCTGGCAGAAATCTCTTCCAGACGACAGTCATCGATTGCCTTTTCTAGAGTAATATCCTTGGTGGTGAGCAACCGCTTTCGCAGGTGCGGCCACTTGTTGGAAGTCACCGCCTTATAAATAATGAACTTATTTTCCAACTCACCCAACTGACACGGTTTAACAAGTACTCTCAGTTTGGTTATGTACTCGTCGATCGACTCTAGATCTTGTTTTGCCGCTAAAAAATCCATCAAATCGATATTAAAATTTCGCGGACGCACAACAGCCGCTTTTATTGCCGCCAATGTAGCTTCTGGGGTTTCACGCTGAGCAGCCGTCAGTTGAAAATTAAAATATTTTTTCAACGCATCGAACCCAACTACTGATAAAAGGTAGCTCACTTTCTTCGAATTTTCTGCAGCAGGCCACTGATTCATACCGATAGCAATGGCGTAATTTTGCCAATTACGTTCAAAGAAATCGTAGTTAACCTCCATATCGCCTTCTAGGCACAAAGGCGGAGGTTGAGGTACAGGCTGTGACTGTATTGGAACTTGTGCATTTGGCGGAAGGTTTGCCATTCGTTCCATAATGGCAGTAAACACTTGATTCTGCTGAGCAATAAGCTGCCGTAATTCTTCCATCGTACAGCTCTCTATAACACGAGTAACTGAAAACGAATTAAACTCACGAAGACAAAGTCCGAATCCGACCTACGATTCGCGACTCACGAAAGATCGTGTCAGCAGCAGCAACGCCTAAAATTTCCGTACAAGAACAATCACTGAATGGTAATTTTATCCTGGAATGTACCAATACCAGCAAGCCGACACAAAGGCTTGTCTCGACAACTCGTGTCTAACTGTACTTTTATAGCGTTTTCAAACCGAAAAAACACTAATTTTCGAGCGTTTCTTTAGGAAATTAAACGTTTCACAGTGTTATGATGACTTCTGACACCATGTTTTATTCAATGCAGACAGGAGGACACTCGGATTTAGATTAATAAAAATCACTTATTAGAACGAGTACATTTATTAAGTCCGCTCAGATACGCGCTCGGTTAGACACTGGTCTCGGTGGTTTTCTAAAGATTGCGTAATACAATATTGCCGGGGGGATAACTAATAGTAATTATTACAACATTGCAACAACGTCACGGCGGAATGTGTCATATCTATACCTATAAAGAAGGATTTCTGTCTGTCTGTCCGTATGTTCCTTATAGAATCGAAAACTACTGAACCAATCGGCATGAAAGTATGCATGTAGAGGTTTTTTGGGGCCAGGAAAGGTTTTAGTGATGGTTAGAAACCCCTCCCCCCACTAAGAGGGGGGGCTCCCATACAAATGAAACACTAATTTCTGCATAACTCGACAACTAATCAAGCAAATCGAACAAAATTTGGCATGTGGGTGTTTTCGGTGACAAGAATTTATTCTATGGTAAATTGAGACCCCTCCCCTCTTTATAAGGGGAATTATAATTCCCCTCCTATTTAAAAGGGGGGGCTTCCATACAAATTTCCTCATAACTCGAGAACTAATCAAGCAAATGGAACCAAATTTGGCATGTGAAGGTTTTCGAGGGCAATAATATTTTCTATAGTAAATTAGGACCCCTACCCACTTTAAGAGGGGGGGCTCCTGTACCAAAGAAACACAATTTTCCTCATAACTCGAGAAGTAATTAAGCAAATGGAACCAAATTTGGCATGTGGGTGTTTTTGGAAACAAAATTTTTTTCTATGATGAATTGGGACCCCTCTCAGTTTTAGGAGGGGGGGATCCTATACACATGAAATACAAATTTCCTCATAACTGAAGAACTAATCAAGCAAATGGAACAAAATTTGGCATGTGAAAGTTTTCGAGGGCAAGAATATTTTCTATGGTGAATAAGGACCCCTCCCCACTTTAAGAGGGAGGACTCCTATACAAACGAAATACAAATTTCCTCATAACTCGAGAACTAATCGAGCAAATGGAACCAAATTTGACACGTGGGTGTTTTTGGAGACAAAAATTTTTTCTATGATGAACTGGGACCCCTACCCACTTTAGGAGGGGGGCTCCTATACAAATGAAATACAAATTTCCTCATAACTCGAGAGCTAATCAAGCAAATGAAACCAAATTTGGCATGTGAAAGTTTTCGAGGGCAAGAATATTTTCTATGGTGAATTAGGACCCCTCCCAACTTTGAGAGGGGGGGCTCCTATACAAACGAAATACAAATTTCCTCATAACTCGAGAACTAATCGAGCAAATGGAACCAAATTTGACACGTGGGTGTTTTTGGAGACAAAAATTTTTTCTATGATGAACTGGGACCCCTACCCACTTTAGGAGGGGGGCTCCTATACAAATGAAATACAAATTTCCTCATAACTCGAGAGCTAATCAAGCAAATGAAACCAAATTTGGCATGTGAAAGTTTTCGAGGGCAAGAATATTTTCTATGGTGACTTAGGACCCCTCCCAACTTTGAGAGGGGGGCTCCTATACAAACGAAATACAAATTTCCTCATAACTCGAGAACTAATCAAGCAAATGGAACCAAATTTGGCACGTGGGTGTTTTTGGAGACAAAAATTTTTTCTATGATGAACTGGGACCCCTACCCACTTTTGGAGGGGGGGCTCCTGTACAAATGAAATTCAAATTTCCTCATAACTCGAGAACTAATCAAGCAAATAGAACCAAATTTGGCATGTGGAGGTTTCTGGAGGCAAAAATATTTTCTACGGTGAATTAGGACCCCTCCCAACTTTAAGAGGGGGTGCTTCTACACAAATGAAATACAAATTTCCTCATAATTCCGGAACTAATCAAGCAAATGGAACCATATTTGGCATGTGGGTGTTTTTGGAGGCGACCATTTTTTCTATGATGAATTAGGACCCCTTACCCTTGAATTAGGCCGCCCAGCTAGCTTCGAGGTACGATGCTGGTCTAACAAGCCAGTCGTCGTATGTTCGAATCTCGGCTAGGCGGTGCTTGCTAGTTAGAGTCAGTAGGATCGTTGCACTGGCCCCGTAATTTTCCTGTACTCTAACAGCCGGCTGCGAAGTCTGTCGATAAAGAAGGGTAATGTCTAAAGACGGTATAAACCCATGGCTTTGCTTTTTACCTTTTTAAGAGGGGGGGCTCTCATACAAACGAAATACAAATTTCCTCATAACTCTAGAACTAATCAAGCAAATGGAACCAAATTTATCATGTGGGTGTTTTTGTAGGCAAGAATATTTTCTATGGTATATTTTCTATGGATTTCCCCACTTTAAGAGGGGGGGGGGCTCCTATACAAATGAAAAACAAATTTCCTCATAACTCGAGAACTAATCAAGCAAATGGAACCAAATTTGACATGTAAGTGGTTTTGGACGCAAGATTTTTTTCTATGGTGAATTGAGACCCCTCTCTTCTTTAGAAAGCGAGTTATGGCCCATCTCCCCTTTAAGAGGGTGGGCTTCCATACAAATGAAATCCAAATTTCCTCTTATCTCGAGAACTAATCAATCAAATAGAACCAAATTTGGCATGTGGGAGTTTTAGATGGCAGAAATTTTTTCTATGGTGAATTACGACCCCTCCCCTTTTAAGAGGGGAGCTCCCATACAAATGAAATTCAAATTTCCTTATAACTTGAGAACTAATCAAGCAAATGGAACAAAATTTGGCATGTGGGAGATTTTGGAGTCTTGAATTTATTTTACGATAGTTAGAGACCTCTCACCCCTGTGGTAGGGGGATATGGACTCTCATACAAATAAAACAGAAATTTTTGCGAAACTCAAAAACTAATCGAATTCGAGAAATTCGAGACTCTTCCATAAAACATTAGTCAATACAAGACCACAAAAACTATCTATAGTAACACTAGATCATTCAGGACGAGACGGTCGCGAGTGTTGCCGGTGACCCGCCGTCGGAAGCGCCGCCCACTGGGGGGTTTGCAAAACTCGAGATTGTGACAAAGATCATCGGAGATTCATGATTTATGTACTACACAGGTTAATTTGTGGCAATACGAAGTTTTTCGGGTCAGCTAGTATATTATATATAGTATATATAATATATATAGTATATATATACGTTACACCACAACTACCCGACCAAAGCGCACCCGAAGTCAAGACGTCAGCGAAAACCCAACCGGGACCCACAGCAACAAACCGAGGAACCAAACCATCAACGCAACCATCGATCAACAACCGATGACGACTGCAAGACCCGATCGAACCACGCGGACAAAGGTTGAATCAGAATCGAACCACCCGAGGAAACGACGCATCAGCAGATTCAGTAGATATAAGCCTTATAGAATTAATTTTCATTTCAGTCTTGTGTGTAGTTAGGAACGATCAAGTGTTAAAAGTATAGTGAATAAATTTTTTTTATGCTAACGTGAAACTTTATAGCATAATTGGCGCAGTCTTAAGGCAAGTGGTTAAACGAAGTGAACAGTGTTAACCGTTATGTGTGCAACAGGGTACCCGGGTACCTTTTCAGTTTTAAAATAGTTGTAACTCATTCAATTTAAAACATACGTCATTGAAATTTTGCGACATCCTAAAACTCGTTGATCTTAAGTAATTGAAGTTTTTTTGGTGCATATCCATAAAGGGGATTGACAATGAGAGGCACTTGAATTTTTTTATTACGTAGGAGGGCGACAAGGGTACCCGGGTACCCATGATTTGTTATGTTCATAACTTTGGCTATCTTGAATCGATTTGGATGAAACCAGTGGCATTTGATTCGTACATTTATCTAGTTTTGATTAGATAAAGCATTTGGCTATCAAATGACATGTACTTCCCGGGAATCGGTAATTCCGGAGCAACGTCCGGTAAAACGTGGGAAGCCGCTTGTTTTGAAAGAATATCAGCTTTCAGCAAAGCTATTGGTTTTGAACTTGACATTGTGGACCCTTGTTTCATATTATTATACAAATTGGTGACTTTAGATCGCATTGGCAATTCCAGAATTGGGTTCCTGTAGGGTTACAGATGGCCAGTTGGGTGCCTAATCCAATATTAGAATTGGTTTAGCAGATCTTTTAGATGTTTTGAACTGATATGGCCAGTTTAGTACTGATTAATAATTTCGGAACTGGTTCCAAATGTATTACGGATGGTTCTACGTTTTGAACTGTTCTGATAATGCTAAGCATTATCTTGAATCCTGCGGTATCATCTGTGACCCCGTAGAAACCATTTTCGAAATAACCAATCAAAATATATCGAAATGTAAAAAATATCACCTACCGAACTAATTCCAAGAACTTTGATACCCATATTGCCTGCTTTTGCCTCCAATCCTAGACTGGCCACCCATGACCCCACAGGAACCTACTCCGGAATGGCCAACCTGATTCATCTCATTATATGAAATAGTTCATTGTATGAATTTTTAGAGTTTTTATATCCGCATGACTGATTTTCCTGCAATACAATCAGTTCTCTACCTCACAGCGGACGCTCTGTCGGAATTCCGGATTTTCGGGCCCCGTATGTCTTTTAATGGCCATATGGCCAAATAGTTCAAAACTAGATAAATTAACGAATCAAATGACACCTATTTCATCAAAAGCGGTTCAAAATTGTTGATGTTATAACAATATCAATTTTGGGTACCCGGGTACCCTTGTCGCCCTGCTAAAGGTGTTTTTTTTGTCGCACACATAACGGTTAACAGAGCGAACATCTAGTAGCACAATCACCAAGTCTACAAAGGAGGATTAATCCCGCCACTTGGAACCCGACACTATCTACCCAGGCTCCAGGAGATGAAAATAATCTACCTGTAAGTAATCCACGACTTTTAATCAAAAACCATACTAATTCAGAGGTGCGAGCCCCCACCAGCGGTAAGCAGACACCTGATATATCACAAAAGAAAAAATAAAACTAACTAACCACTAATCGCGAAAGCGCAGTGTAAGTGAATAAAGTGAATATCGTACTCGTACTCAAGCATGGCTGAATTTAAATCAAACCTTTCGGATACGGAACTGGACGATGTTCAACCAGTTCCGATTCCACAAATTACAGTTGAAAGTTTGCTCCAGCACATTAAGAGCCTAACCAACAACCAAAACGAACTAATCGGTCAGATTAGACACTTGAAAGCAAAAGCTGAGGATCCCTTCTTACAATTTAGGACCCCAGACCCCATTAAAAACTTAGCAACATTTGCGGGTAATAAAAAAGAGACACACGCTTGGCTAGAGGACGCCGAAAATACTCTTGATCTTTTTAAAAGCTATCAAGACGAACCGGTGTATAGTCAACTGGTCAGGGCAGTGAAAAATAAAATTACGGGAGAAGCAAAAGAAATTTTGATTGCTGCTGGTAACCCGAACGGTTGGGCAGAAATCAAGGAAGTAATTTTAAACTCCTACGGAGACAGACGCGATCTAACGTCGCATATTCAATCCTTGTTCTACATTACCCAAGGAAAAAAGACGTTAACTGAATATTATAACAAAGTAAAGACCATCGATACTGCTATCAAATCAACAGCAGCAATGATGGAGGACTACGTTAACTCAACAAAAGCAATAAATAGCCTAGTGAGCTTAATAACGCTCACCAGATTTATAGACGGACTGACGGATGATTTACCAATGCATGTCAGAAGCTACAGGCCAAAAAGCCTGGAGGAGGCTTATGCCATCACAACCCAATACGCGAATGCTGCATACAGACAAAAATTTAATAAAAGACCGCCATCCGACCATATCAACAAAAACGTAAGACAAACAAATTCTAACTTTAATAATCCAAATGTACCTCTCGTTAATATTTCAAAACCGCCTACAAATTTTAATAACAATAGTAACCAATTCATCGCAAAACCGTCCACCTCAAATTTCAATAACCCACATACAAAATCTTATGGGTCCGGAAAATTTAAAACAAGAGCCGCCCCACCGGACGACGACGTTTCGATGAGAACGGCAAGGTCTCATACAGAGGTTAACAACCATGAAACCGAACGCAAAAACTGCGAGGACGAATTTGACACCTCACAGCAACAAGACGAAAACGTGCTTAACTCGGACGACGACGATTACTTTGTCGACGAGGAATTAAATTTTCACGTGGAAGAAGCACCACAAAGAAAAAAAATAATAAAAAAAGACAACAATTTCGTTCCGTACATAACTATCCAAACTTCAAAAGGTGAAATGAAATTTTTGATCGACACAGGAGCGAACAAAAATTACATATCGCCAGCACACGTAAATATTGAAAACTGTAAGATAGAGCCAACATCAAAAGTGACCAATATAAAAGGCACACACATCATAGATAAATCGGCATCATTTGACCCATTTCAAATTAACAAAAAATTAAAATTTTTCATTTTCGAATTTCATAAATTTTTTGATGGACTCATTGGATACGAGTCACTACGAGACCTAAATGCGAAAATCGATGCTAGCAAAAACATTCTGAAAATCGGTAGAAAGACCTTCCATATGAAAAAGAGATTCCCCGAAAAACATAAAATAAACTTAACAGAACAAAAATTTCAATTTGTAAAAATCAGAACAAAAAATGATGGAGATTTTCTCGTAAAAGAAGAAAAACCTTTCGACAATTTTTCAATATTACCAGGCCTCTACAGAAGCACAAACAAAGTAGCTTTTATAGCAGTGCAAAATCACTCAGAAACATCGATCGAAATTAACACAAACGAACTCAAACTTTCTAATGACTTAGATAAAGAAATTGAAAATGACCCGTTCGACCTGATGGATTTACCAAAAACGGTCGACCCTGCGAAATACACATTTAGAGACGATCACATGAATGATGAAGAGAAGCATGCCCTCAAGAAAGTGATCAACAACTATAGAGACGTTCTTTACGTGGAGACAGATAAACTGTCGTTCACCCACAAAATAAAGCACAACGTCAGAACGGTCGACAATGTGCCAGTACACTCCAAATCGTACAAATATCCTTACGTATACGAAAGTGAGGTACAAGACCAAATAAAGAAAATGCTTGCGGACGGAATAATCAAGGAATCTATATCACCATACACCTCTCCTGTATGGGTAGTCCCAAAGAAACCTGATGCGTCTGGCAAAAAGAAATTTCGTTTAGTCATTGATTATAGAAAACTTAATGAAAAAACAATCAATGATAAATATCCCATACCAGAAATCACGGATATTCTGGATAAATTAGGTAAAGCAAAATACTTCTCAACGATCGATTTGGTTTCTGGCTTCCACCAAATTCAGTTGGCAAAGGAAGATACAGAAAAAACCGCTTTTCGGTAAACGGTGGCAAATACGAATTCACTCGTATGCCATTCGGATTAAAGAACGCCCCAGCGACGTTTCAAAGAGTCATGGACTGCATTCTAAGAGACTTAATCGGAGTATGCTGCTTCGTCTACATGGACGATATAATTGTCTTCTCCAGCTCCCTTCAAGAACACGCAAAAAATCTATCTCAAGTGCTTGAAAAATTAAAGGACGCGAGATTAAAAATTCAACTTGACAAATGCGAGTTTTTTAGAAAAGAAACTCAGTTTTTAGGTCATACAGTCTCTGAAGACGGAGTACGACCAAATAGCGACAAAATAGAAGCTATTAAACAATGGCCACTACCTTCAAGTGAAAAAGAAATAAGACAATTTTTAGGAATGCTCGGTTACTAGAGGCGATTTATCAAGGATTTCGCAAAAATCGTTAAACCACTAACAGCACTCCTCAGGAAAGAAACTGAATTTGAAATTACACCCGAAATAAAAAGGTGTTTTGAAAAATGTAAAGAACTTTTAATGCTTGACCCGGTATTAGCTTACCCAGATTTCAATAAAGAATTTTTACTGACAACAGACGCAAGCGACTATGCCATAGGCGCTGTGTTGTCACAAGGACCGATAGGGCGTGACAGACCTATCGCATATGCTTCAAGGACATTAAACCAAACAGAAGAGCGCTACTCAACGACAGAGAAAGAATTCCTGGCAATTGTATGGGCAGTGAAACACTTCAGACCTTATCTTTATGGAAGGAAGTTTAAAATGTTCACAGACCACCAACCACTAACTTTCTCACTTAGTAACGCAAACCATAGAATTATTAGAGGAAAATTGGCTTTAGAAGAATTTGATTATGAACTTATCTATAAACCAGGCAAACAAAACGTAGTCGCCGACACATTGTCACGCGTAAATTTGAAAAACCATTTAAACATGCATTCGCAATCATCGCTATCTTTAAACGTTGAACCGTCTGAGCGAGCAGCAGAAGATTCGGATGATGAAAGCGACATAATGACGGTACACTCGGCAGACACAAGCGACGATTATTTTATCAGATATACCGAAAAGCCAATCAATGTTTTCAGAACGCAAGTTTTATTTAAAATTGGTAATATAGAGTTATCAGCGTACGAGCAAGTCTTTCCAAAATTCCATAGACACACAATTGTCAGAAAAGAATACACCGAAGAAAACGTGGTAGAAATATTAAAACGAACCCTCAACCCGAAGGGTGTAAATTGCTTAAAAGTCCCCGTGTCACTAGCACAATTGGTCCAAGAAACTTACAAAAAACACTTCTCAAGTAATAATATATACAAAGTTTTCATTTCAGAAACCTTACTGGATGACATAAGAATGGAAGAAGAGCAGGATGAAACCATAAGAAACATACACCACTATGGGCATCGTGGCATAAAGGAAAATAAGAACCAAATAATGCAAACCCATTTTTTCCCACAACTCGACCGAAAACTCAAAATTTTTATCAATTCATGTGATATTTGCAAAAAAGCTAAATATGACAGAAAACCACCGAAACTAATAAGAAAGAGTATATTTGGAGAAAAACCTTTCGATCGAGTTCATATAGACATTTTCTTTTTAAAAGGGCAAAAATGGCTCACTATAGTCGACTCCTTTTCCAAATTCGCAAACATCATCCCATTAACCACTAGAACTATCATTGACATAAAAACCGCGATTACCGAGCACATTCGACAGTTCGGAAGACCGAAGACTGTAGTATGTGACCAAGAGCCATCTTTTAGGTCTATAGACTTCGTAGGATTCCTTAACGATCTCGGAATCGAAATACACTTCGCGAGTGGATCGAACTCAAACGGTATAGTGGAACGGTTCCACTCGACACTAATAGAAATTTTCCGCACGAATAAGGCGAAGTTTAACAATCTGACGATAAACGAACAAATAAACATCGTAATAGACATCTACAACAATAGCTTCCATTCAGCCATCAAAAACCAACCGCGAAACTTAATATTCAATAACTCAGGAACAACAAATATGGAAGAGATATCGGAAACAGCTAAAAAATTACAGTCAGCGGTAAAAATCGAACTAAATAGGAGAAAAAACGAATATGAACAACAGCACGAAACTAACAAAAAACCCACAAATCTTTACCCTGGCGACATTAAGTATATTAAAAACTCACAACGCCTAACAAAAGATAAAGACCCATTTAAAACTACAACCGTTAAAACCAACAATGAACTAACATTTGAAGATGTCAACGACATCAAAATACATAAAAACAGAATAAAAAACTAACCAATAAACCAATCATTTAATTCTCGTTACAGTCTACCATTCATCGCCTTAATAAACAGTACCAAATTTAAAGATGTATCCCATAACAATGGCATAATAGCCATAAAGCTAAAACAAGTCAGGATAAGGTTAGGATTTGAGAGGATTATACATAAAATTAACATCCAATCTATCGAGAACAACATAGACTATATCGAAAAAACAGCTGAAAACCTGAAAATCATTGACCATTTACGTAACACACTAGATTTCAAAATCCAATATGCTAGAGGAAAATTGATGAGTTTGTATTCCCACAGAACCAGAAGAGCACTAGTCAATGCATTAGGATCAGTGATAAAATTGTTAGCAGGCAATCCAGACAATGACGATCTAGAAATCATAAATCAGAGTTTAGGTACCCTAGCAAAACAGGAAAATTCAATCTCGAAATCTCTATCAAGACAAATAATCATCAATGAAAAAATACAAAACAAAATCAATAATATTACGGATATTCTCAAAAAGATTAACAAACACATCGTAGAGCAAAGAAACAGTTCGTTAACTGTTAGGGCCGATTTGGAATACATCAACCTGATCATAAACCTTGACTTAATAATCCAAATTCTTAGTAATATAGAAGAACAAATAGAATTTGCCAAATTTAGCGTTTTAAACAGGAATTTATTCTCATTTGAAGAGAAAAAAATATATTTTTAACAGACTAAATGCACAGAAACTAAAATTAGATTACTTAGACCAAATATTTCAGTATAGCTCAGGAAGCGTAATTGTAGGCCGAGGCGAAATTCTAATACTGGTGAAAATACCCATTCTGGACGACAACGAGTTCGATCTGATCAACATTCAACCGCTCAACATAAATAACACACGAATCCACACAAACATAAAGCTGGTGGCAAAGCATGGAGACTCCATTTACAAACAGACTGAACATTGCGACATATGTGAAAAGACAACTCTTCTCGAGGACGAATGCATCCATAACTTCTTAAATCACCGCACACCAAAATGCGACATAAAACCCGTAAGACAAACTACCCGTGTAGAAGAAATCAAGAAAGGAATCATACTTATTGACACAAACGAAAAAGTACTGATTTCCGATTCATGCAACAGCTCTAGATTGATCAACACTCCGACAATCATAGAAGCAAACAATTGCACAATAAAAGTGATGAACATTACATACAATAGCCAAGTCTCTCTGGAAAATAACGAAGAATACCTCCTTCCAGTGTTTGGAAGCAAGATGATACAACTAAACTACACGGAAGAACAAAACGAGTTCTCTCACCTCAAATTGGAAAATTTGAACAGCCTCCAGGACGTAAAACTGGATTTGCATCGTTCTAAAAGAAGAACAACCATCGGAGGAAGAATCCTCCTCATACTAATCATTATCTGCTCTCTTACTATTTATATTATCAACAGAAAAATCAAATCAAAGGAAGAATCCTTTCTAGAAATCCATAACCATGCTGGAACCACCACGGAACCTAAAGACCCTATCAAGCAAATTAAACCGACACCATTACCAAGTCTCATCCTTTTCGGTAAATCGCCCGAGGACGGACGACAATCTAAGAGGGGAGGCGTTACACCACAACTACCCGACCAAAGCGCACCCGAAGTCAAGACGTCAGCGAAAACCCAACCGGGACCCATAGCAACAAACCGAGGAACCAAACCATCAACGCAACCATCGATCAACAACCGATGACGACTGCAAGACCCGATCGAACCACGCGGACAAAGGTTGAATCAGAATCGAACCACCCGAGGAAACGACGCATCAGCAGATTCAGTAGATATAAGCCTTATAGAATTAATTTTCAATTCAGTCTTGTGTGTAGTTAGGAACGATCAAGTGTGAAAAGTATAGTGAATAAATTTTTTTATGCTAACGTGAAACTTTATAGCATAATTTATATATATATATATATATGCAACTTACCTTATTAGCATCCAATGGATTATCAGATAGATGAATTACGGCTCCCGGATGAGTTTTTCTTATTCTGTAAAAAAAAGTATGTGCGAACGTGAATTTTCTCTCAGTGACAGTTAACTTTCCTATGGTATTTGCGACCACTTATTAAGAGAGTTTTCTTAAATAATATAATCAAATTTATATTACTCAAATTTTGACCAGTAAGACCAATGAAATTTAGCATAAATGCGTATCGAGGTAGACACCAATATTACGAAACGCGAAACGGAAAGGATTAGGGGGTAGATTGTATTCTTATTCGGACCACAAAGCAAAGAATAGGGCTTTTGCTACGCACACATGCAAGACATCTGTTGGGCACACATTGCATATTTTCCTATTCGATGCAGCAAAAACGTGCTGGATAAAATTATTATTTTTTCTAAAATTATTCATCATTTTAAAGCAACTAATAGTCAAAGTAACCGACAAATGTTCTCTGAAATATATGCTGACTTGTGGTAACTAGGATTTCGGTGCATTCGTGTTAAATCGGTGTTCCAAATATGCTGTTTTTTGAAGCAGTATACGGCATAGACCAAGTTGAAAGTAACGGAATATAAAATTGGTTTTAGCATAATAAATTGCTTTCTTAGCCGAAAGCAACTGCTGGCTATTGATATTTTTTAGTTTTATCCCCCTAACATAGGTCATAGTTACAGTTTTGATCATTGCTACCGCGTCTTAGCTTATTCGTTGAAAATAATTTTTGACGTAGGACTACGTCTTACGGCAAGTTTTGGGATAGGGTGTCATTCCAAAAAATCGAAAAATGCGAGTGTCACGAAAAATGATACGTTTTGAACGCTAATAGCTCAGCGGTTTTCCGATCGATTTTCAATAGTCTTACACCAATCGTTCGGAAAATCGTCTAAGAATTGACCCAAATGAAGAAAAGTATGGATTTTTGACGTTGAACTATTGAAATATTGAATATATTGAACCTATGTTTTACCAGAATTCTCGCTTTGTGATTGGTTGGAAGATTCTTTACGATGATCTAAACCTATACCAATTTTATATCTGTGCTTGGGAAGTAAGCCAAAACAAGTGACAAAGTTTCCTCATTTCAGCAGCATTTTTTTTGCATAAATTGGAGTTCAACGTTTTAAAAGCGTATTATCCAGCAGTGTCGCCCTCCAAACTACTCGGAATGGCAGTTTTTGTGCTTTTCTGACTGCCGTTAAGGCCTTTAAGCAATATTCAGTTCCAACATGTTAACCCATGTTCTAAGTCCATGTAAACAAACCACTGATAGACGTCAAAGAAGTGAGGTTATGCTCGCCCGTGCAAAACCTTATGGCATTTCTCCCCAGTGCCGCACTTAGGGATGGTTACACTTCAGGCACGTACCCAGGGGTCACATATCCTCTTTTTCATACTGCGGATTTATAATTCGTAGTCAGTTTAACTGGAACATTCCTGAATCGTGGCTCACGAACGGGTGCAGCTGACCCAACCACTTCACCTTGCTCAAACCCATGAAAGCCCTCTTCTTCTGTGTCATAGCTGATTTCGTTGCTTTTTACGCGTCTAGAGTTGTCCGAAAATTCTGTTGATGTCTCGGCATGCTGCGACTGCTATTGTTTTTCATAAGTTATCTTTTTCAGATGAGCGATATTGCGATCGAAACGCTTTCCATTATGTTGATCCTTAATGGTTGTTCGTAAGCCAGAGCGCGATACAACAAGAAACTACTTTGGGTTGAAAGTTGTTTTAAGTTCGTTTCCCGGAAGCAAGTTGCGCATCAACACCACATTTCCAGTATCAATTGATGATCTTCTTGCTTTGCATCGTAAGTCTTGACATCGGCTCCGGTTTACTCGCACCCACATTCGCACATATTGCAGCTTACTATGTTGACACTATGAAGATGCGCATTTGGGGTATAATGGGTATTAGAAATTATGCGTGACATGTTTTTAATAAATTGTCGGTGGATATTTAATGAGCAAAACCAAGATACTTCTTTAATCCGTGGAAGGATGCTATGACAGAATCTTCCGAGTTGACCGTCATCCCAACTTCTTTGCCAGTCGGTCAAAACTTTTTCTTTGATGATTGTATAGTAGTCCGATACTTCTGGTTGGCGATCATTCAATGCCCCATCTAGGGCTCCACGTGTAGGAAGCGAATCCCAAGTAACAAATTTCATTTTAAAGTGCACTTGAAGAGGTTTACAGCATTTTCTTCTTAAAACCGATCATAAAACTTATAATTCTACAAAATTTCAAAAACACAGCAATAAAATCCTTATAGAACTAGGGAGCCCCACACTAAAGAAGGTTCTCGAGAATAATTCCAAAGGTCCTTTTAAAACTTGTAATTTTTATCGATATCTATTTATATTCACTTTCAAGAGTCGCTTGAAACACCATAAGTGTTGCTGATTTTATGGTTGTCTTCTCAAAGAACGCTTGCAAGACATCATACACTTTTCACAGCCTTAAAGTTTTTAATTGACTGAGAGCTATAAGAGAAAAAAGCATTTACAGATATTACTTTTCCAAAATGGATATAACCCTTTAAACCCGAGCCCTCACAATTGTGTAGGTGAGACATGACTACTTTTAAAAAATTTTCCTTCCCTTTCTAAACGTCGTACTTTTACATATATGGCGCCAATCTCTTGTGTAAACATCGTAGCACGTAAAAAAAATAGAAAATAGCTGAAAAGAAGTTTTCTTTTGTGTTTGGATTAATTATTGTCTAGTCTTCAAAATCTTGTGAAAACAGCAAAAAGTTTTATCTGTCGTATTTTCTTATTGGATCCGTATTTCGAAATTGCTTAGATAAAAAATTATTGGTAATAAGTATTTCTAATTGATGTAATTAAAAATTTACGCGAAATAACTTGTACAACTTACTTATGCACATTGCTTTTTATACCTACACAATTGTGTAGGTTCGGCCTTATTGCATACCTACTTTAACCTTTACGTTCCCGCCGGGACTTCAAAAATTAGTGTACTTGCCGTTACACTTTTGGCTCTATCTTTACTATTTTTTGATCGATTTTTATACAACTTGTCTTTAAAGAACCACCTTAGATTGACCTTCAATATAGAAATATATTAGCAAATTTTGGATCCATTTTCCCAGAGATATTCCAGATCGCAGTGGGATTACTTTTTCCCGTCATAAGTAATAGATGAAATAAAACGAAATTTGCTGCTGCCAGCTCATTTTGAGTCAGTAAGAATGAATACATTATACTGTAGAGCATTCGTTCATGCTCCACACTACGGAAGCTCCGTTTAGAGTACTAGCAGAACCTAAAACTGGTCATTTATAAATTGTAAAATAATAAAGAAGTGTGGCAAATGATGTATTCAACTACGGTATTTTCTAAGACAAATTCTTGGATCAACATTTGAATGTTTTAAGCCAATCTGGACGTTCCTGTATATTTGTTGTATTAAGATTAGTAAAAACTTAACTTGCAAAAAGTTGCGCGTATTTCCATAGCTACGTAGCGACCGTTCCGCTGCTTCAGAAGCTGAAGTTTATGAGCCTCGAAGCGATGATCTCACTCTAAACTAAACGGGGTCAACCCTATTCAATTCTGTGGACTTCTTTACACAAAATAATTAGGTTTTTCATGTTTTGTTTTTTCAAAACCTGGCTTGGTATAGTCCAAAAAGGGTAAAAAATGTTAAAAATAGGGGAAAATGAGCAAAATGGGGCACTTCCCAATGACAAACAGGAAAGCGGTGGGCACCACGCGATTCTCCGGAAAATTTTACATAAGATCACCTACACTTTATCAGCCTGCAGGCCATATCTTAATTGCATCCGTTTTTTCGGCTCGTTTTTGCCCATAGTGCAATGGTATAAGATAAGGCCGAACCCACACAATTGTGTAGGTTGCTAAATTTAGCAAACATTTATTGCAATGTGTAGAATACACTAGTTTTAGTATCTCGAGCGATAATAAAAATGTATATTGATCCAAAAACCAAAAATATCGTAACTAAAACCCTCCGTGCTTAAAGGGATAAATGAAAATAGAAAATAAAAATGGTAACAAAAGCAGCTGCTTTGTTGCCCATACATAAAAAATTTCATGCCACGCCCAGTTTGTCGATGTTTTGTGACATGAAAGTTAGAAAATTTTAACGCGACGATTATATTTGCTAGATTATTGAAAAATTTATTTAATAAAAAAATTCAAAAGTTTCATTAAAAAGTTGATAACTACTAAATTTTTAACAAATTGCGGTAAAAAGCCTTTTATATGTTCAAACATTTATTTAAAAAGATATGATCACTTATGGTATTGCAAAACACTATGTTTATAAACGCCCACATGCAACTGGCTACAATTTCGAAAGTAGTCCAAAATAGCCCTGTCCGCTATTTTTTCAATGGTTTTATCTAAATCAACCACAAAGCGATTCTTAGACTAACATTTCTTGCACAAGACAAAGAAAATTTTTCCAAGAGGGCAATAAGTTCATCCATACTTTGTAACTTTTCTTTTGTTCAGTCTGAACTTCTCAGGGCGAACATAAGTCAATGCGGAGAACAAGCGAGCACGTGGAAAAGAATATAGCAGGGCTCTATGATTAAATATGATGAAAAGATAATGTAATTCACTAGATACAACGAATTTATTTAAAGATCGTTTGGCGTCAGGATGGGAAGGGTTTTTGGATGGTCGTATACCTTAACGTAGCTGGGTCGTAGCTCATCCGAAGTCTGCTCAGAGTGGTGAATTTTAGCGGTGGTGCCACCTCGTGGCCGGGTTGTGACTAGGACAGCCGCTTCAATCAATCTGGTGGGCGGCGGGAATCCAACTTCGCTGGCCGTCGTTAGCCGCCGGTGTTACCGTTGAAGGCCTCGTTCACAGGTCGCTGGTTGGTTCGAATCTTAGCGAAACTCGAGGGGTCCCGCAGTCTGCCAGGGAAATACAGAAGTATCCGCGTCTGCGATTGTAGCCGGGTGATTTGCACCAGCCAACGAGAATTTATACTTTAATAAAATGACGCGACTTGGTTCGGTCTATGGTTGTTACCAGAAAGAAGACCGTCCGCAGGGCGGACGGCGTGTTTATTCAACTCCCCCTAATTTTGAAAGTCATGCTGAGATCCCGCGTAGCTGTCAAAGTTGGTCCACTGACAGGCTGGCAGTTGCGTCAATGTATACGGGTTTGGTCGAAGTTGATATGGAGGGGTATTAGAAGCGGGATTGGGATTTTATTTAAATTTAAATTTAAATTAGGTATATTTAACTCAAAAAAGTAATTAGAACAGAATTTTAATCTTAAGGCAAAATATTTATTTTAAAATAGATTATTTAAGTTAGACAAAATATTATTAGATTAATCAATGATTAGATTTAGATACAGGTATACCTCGATATAAGACAGCCTCGTTATAAAACAACCTCGATATAAGACAATTTTGTCTTATATCGAAACAAATCCCTTTGACATAGCTGATAACGATACCAGAGCTGATTTTCCATTCTGAAATCGGTGCCATGAAGATGTTCATTATTTCAAAATAACCCCAAAAATAGTAAAAAACTAATAGTACAAACAATAATAAATAGTTCAAGAACCGTAAATACATAACACAGAGCAAAACTGGCGACCACTAATACAATTTTTTTTAAAAACCCGAATTAATCCACCTAGCGGCGTGGCCTAGCCTTTCTACTGCCACAATAATCATTATTTAATTTCTCAGGAACATCTATAATTAACTTGACTATATTTTTAAATATCCGTTCCGTATTCCCCAAAATCCTTATTTGCCAGTAAAATTCACAACGTATTGCGTAGAATAATTATATTTTCTTTCCTTGGGTGCGTAAATACTTGTAAGCGTCATTTATGTTATTTGATGAACACCTTATTTAGTTTTATAATCGGTCGCCTTAACTTTTGGGTTTCAGAGCCACATACGAAACTTGTTTTGAACTGACAATATGAAATATGCGTTCATAGCATATTTTTTGATATTTTTACCTTTGTTATACTATAACAAAGGTTTAGGAATTGGTCGAAAAACACGAAATTGATCCGAGGCCCGGAGGGCCGAGCCACATATACCAATCGACAGGGTTCGACGAACTGAGCAATGTCTGTGTGTGTGTGTGTGTGTATGTGTGTATGTATGTGCGGGGCGCAACTTTTCTATCGCCTGTTTCTCGAAGATGGCTGAACGGATTTGTTCGCTATTACTTTTGTTTGAAAGGTATTATTGCCTAGTATATCACTATTGAATTGTTTCATGGTCCGACTTTTCGTTTGAAAGTTATAAGCAAAAATGTGAAAATTACGTGACACGATTTTCTCCGGAACCAACAATCTTAGTATCGAATTAAAGCTCTTGTTAAGGCTAAATTTTTCGGATAAATTTTATTGAAAACAAACGAGTAGTTTAAAAGTTATGCTTAAAAAACCTGTTTTGACAAGGTAATAATTATCGCCTGTTTCTTAGAGATGGCTAAACCGATTCAGGCGTTTTTAGTCTCATTTGAAAGGTAACATAGCCTAATAGATCACTATTGATTTGTTTTTTGATTAGACGTTTAATTTGAAAGTTATGAGCAATTGAAAACAACACATTAAAATTTACAATAATTTATAATGATTTCATCTAAGATAGTTTATCGAGTTTGAATTATTTTGGCATCAAATTAGAGGTTTTAATGCTGCAAATATATCTGCAAAATTTCAGAAGAATCGGTTTTGCCGATCAAAAGATATTAACCCTCCAACACTCGCGCCAACTTTTGTAATACGGTTACTCGCGCGCACAATGGCCCAAAGCCAAAAAGACATGCGCACTAGATTTTTGACTGAGAAAACTTGGTTTTAGGTTTATGAAACCTTCGGAAGAATTTCTTGAAATTGAAAGTTCTATCATCTGGTGCAATTTAAATTTTGATTAATCCCCCTAAAAGTGAAATAAAAAAAGTATTTTTCTTCAGTTTCAATATAACACATTGATGTGTTCTGCAAAGTTTTAGAACATATTATTACAAGAAATTTTGTTGAATACAGTAACCTTCTATCTATTCAGCGAAAATAGAAAAATCTTATTCATTGTATATGAATTTGTAAAATCAGGTTTTCCTATTGTAGCTCTTCTTGTAATTGTTGTTTGACTTTTTCGTGTATTACAAAATTCTATCTTTTTCGTGTATTACAAAATTCTATAAATAGTAAACATACACAACTTTGATGAATATAGTATACCTCTATGTTTGTTTGTTTAGGTACTGTAGAACTTTGATTAAAAAAATGCCTTAATTTTGACCCCGAATGACTCGACTACCAACAGATACATTTACATTTTATATTTGCTGATAGTTTTGCTGCATACAGATACCATTTTTCCATATGAAAAAACGAGAGAAAATTCCAGGGCCAAACGCGGTACACCTCACATGCTGATTGCTTCGTTTCTGTAATGTCAGTTTATGCTGATCCATTTTCCCACAATTTAAAGTATTAATACATTGAATAATTCTGACGTTTTGCTCATAACAAGTGAATTGAAGAATATACGTTAGTTGAACAGCGATTTGTAACTTTATAACAATATGGCATTCAAAAACCTACACGTGTTGTACAAAATGCAACAACGTGAGTAACCGTAGGTTAATAAAAATTGATGAAATTTATTCAAGAAAACTTGTATGTTAAAGAATAATATTTCCTCTTACAACTTGCTTTTACTTGCACTTACTCAAATTAGTAACAACCAACTTACCCTTACTCAGTAATTTCATGAAAAAAAGAATCAAAATTTACAGGTGCTGCTATTTTGTTCAAATTTTGTAAACTTATTTATTCAATTTCCAAAAATTTTATGAAAACCAACGCACTACGCATCGTTAACCAATGAATGAATTATGTTCCGAAGACGTGTTGATTTCTATCTCAAAGAGCAAGTAAGACCGTATAACAAAGGTTCCTTTCACCACTAGGTGGATTAAATCGGGTTTTTTTAGAGTGGTTTTAGCCCAAAGGGTAGATTTTTTTTTGATATTTTGATATTAATACCATGCGTTCAAAAGTTAGCATCTTTGAAAAACAAGAGTTCAGAAAAATTATTATTATACTTCGTTTTTGAAGAAAAAGGATATCTACAACAAAATGATTAATCTCAAAATTTTACTATTAGTTTGCTTGGCTTCAATTTTGCAATATAGGGTATGTTGCTACATCGTCGTAATTGCCTATTCCCGTCCTATCCAACAGAAATTATTAAAAATATCAGCATTTTTATGACATACAATGCAAAACTAGTTATTCCCTAATATTTTAGTTAGTTGCCTATCATACGCGATCAATCAAAGTGAGCTGAGATCTATTTAAATGCTTTTTATCATTAAAGAAGTCCTAACAGCCAAATTTCCTACGTTTTTTCGTACGACGAAGAAGACAATGTCGACTAGTCGTTTTAATTTCCGTCATTCATAAATGAAAATAACTCACGCAAGGCATTGTCGTTATTTTATAGCCAGGAAAACTTGCCTGACCTGCAGAAATTTTGCAGAATAACCTTTTGTCATGCCGTCCTACACAAATACATGCGCGTTAGCTTCGTAAACGTTGTTGTGATTTTTAGTTCGGACGATGAAAAATTTTGATGGACGGATTTTAAAACGGTACGACGAATTTTAGAAATGAAGTCAGTTGCGTAATTTCAATAATATGCTTTAATAGTCGCTTTTCAGTGATTTCAAACTTCACGGATCGGAAGGTAAGTGTGTTTTAGTCAAATCAGCAAACTTTTGGAGTATTCATTAAATCCATCCAACGAATGATGAAAATTAGAATGGCTTTACTTAGTACGACGGGAATTAGAAAAAAACCCTATCTGAATTAGAAAAAATAACTGAATAGAGCATTAGATATGAAAAAGAGAAATTGAACTTTTTCTTAGCTGGCGCTCCTTCAGATAATTATTTTTGCATGAAAATCAAAACTTGAGCTTCTTTTGAATGTACTTTCATGAAAAGATAGTCATTAGCCTGATCGCATCGGTTTTACAATGTTAGAGAGTTAGGAAAACAAGATGAGGTCGAAAAATAGTGCAAAAACTGCACCATAAACATGCTTGAGAATGAGAAATATGATCGATATGATTTCCAGTGCTGGTCATTTTTGATTTATTAATTAAAACATGATACATGACATAAGACATCTGTCCTTTAAAATGTCACTAACGAAAACAAATCGTAAAAGTTACTACCGTGCAACGTTTACTTCCTATTTTTCATATAACATTTCTAAGCTCTAGTATCTATGGATTGAAAAGAGCATATATTGATGCGCAAAATTTGTATGAAATTTGTATAAATTTATTTGGAAAAATCAACTCACTAGTATTTTGATCCTATACAACACTATACTTATACAGTAGACTCTCGGAAAAGTTAATTGATTGGGGAATCGGTCGATTAACTTTTCCGAACTATTAACTTTTCTGAGTAGTTCTAAAAGTCATTGAAAATGATGAATACAAAAGCTAACAGTGCATTCCGGGATATGGGATACATATTTTTATGTACCTGGAAGTTGTAATGGAAAGAAGTATGTAGCAATATCTTTATGAAGTAATACTTAGTTCCATAGTTTTTTTTTAAAAAATAATACGTTTCACTAAGTTTAAAACAGTCGGTTACACTAGTTTACTTTTGTTTTTTCGTAGTCTACGTTTTGATTAAAAATAAGCGTTCGCGCTAATTTTTAGTTCCTTGCTGTTCCTTCTTTTGCATTTAAAATTCAATCTGAGTTTCCGCTTTTCCAGTATATTTCCAAAAATCCTGAAGTAACTATATGCCCGTATTGAACTATTGTTGCAACTGTCCGATACAAGAGTTTAATTTAATCCCAGTTATGATGCGACTCTGTATGAAACTGTGGAAAGGTGACAATAAGCCGAAAAATGAGAAATAAAAATAGAAGGTAAACACACGTGTGTGAAAAAACGCTTGGACAACCAATAAATTCAAACTCTCAGAAAAGTGAAGGCAAAAATTAACTTTTTAGAGCGTTGCATGAGAGCTGATATACGCTTAACTTTTCTGAACAATTAACTTTTCAGAGAGTTAACTTTTCTGAGAGTCTACTGTATACTTAAATTAACTGCTTTTCTCCGCTTTTTGCTTTGCGTGCAATTGTGAGTAACAGCAAGTGAAGAAAATGACAATTGAAATCTAAAATCAAAGAAAAGAAAAAACTTTGCAATTGAATCCCGCTATTTAATATTTATTTGCGACAGATACGTAGTTCGCCTACAACATGCAGGCTTCATCAATGTCTTTTTTCAAAGCGTATACGTATCTGTCGCGAATAAATATTAAATAGTGGAATTTAGTCAGTAGAAGTTTTTTTCTTTTCTTTAATTTCAGAGTTCGTATTCTACTAAGAGGCTTCAAAAATTTCTGACTTTTGACATGTTTCTCACTTTTCTTGAATTTCATTGCAAATTGTCATCAAATACACATACATACACATACATACATACATATATACATACATACATACATACATACATACATACATACATACATACATACATACATACATACATACATACATACATACATACATACATACATACATACATACATACATACATACATACATACATACATACATACATACATACATACATACATACATACATACATACATACATACATACATACATACATACATACATACATACATACATACATACGTACATACATACATACATACATACATACATACATACATACATACATACATACACACATACATACATACATACATACATACATACATACATACATACATACACACATACATACATACATACATACATCGCACACATTGAATACAATCAACATTTGATTGATACGTTTTGATTTCAGACGTTTTAACGGTTTAATATACGGTGCTTAAGTGTTAAAGTTTGAATAACTTTTGAATGAACCGTCCGATTTTAAATAACTCGGTTTCGTTTGATAGATCTCAGCAGTAATTTTCAAATAATAATAAAATGTGTGATGTTTTTCATTGAATTAATTCTTAAATGTTACAAAAATATGTTTTAAACACTATTTTTTCACATTTCTTTATGAAACTTTCAAACTACAAGTCCAATCATCATGAAATTTGAAAGTTAAGGGTTTGTAAGGCTCCTCTTTCATATGCAATCAATTTTGTTCAAATAGGTTAAGGGATCTATGAGATAATGAAGTCCCATATTTTTCGTATTTTTATACATAACTTTTGAACTAAAAGTCCGACTAAAAATAGCGACCAATGGGACACCTAGACCTTTCATTTGACACTAAGAACATTACAATCGGTCCAGCCATCTCCGAGAAAAGTGAGTGAGATTAAAAGCGTTACATACACACACACACACACACACACACACACACACACACACACACACACACACACACACACACACACACACACACACACACACACACACACACACACACACACACACACACACACACACACACACACACACACACACACACACACACACACACACACACACACACACACACACACACACACACACACACACACACACACACACACACACACACACACACACACACACACACACACACACACACACACACACACACACACACACACACACACACACACACACACACACACACACACACACACACACACACACACACACACACACACACACACACACACACACACACACACACACACACACACACACACAGAAAATGCTCAGTTTTCGAAACTGAGTCGAATGGTATATAACATTCGGCCCGCAGGACCTTCTGTCCATTTCCGGTTTTCCAAGTGATTTCTATACCTTTATACTATATATTTATATAGTAGAAAGGCAAAACCATGTTTCGATATAAGACAATTTCGATATAAGACAACTTTTAGAAATTATAAATTGTCTTATATCGAGGTATCCCTGTAATACAAAATATAGAAATTCAAATGAAAATTTAGCATTGTGACCTACGTTTAAGGGGTTACAATTTTCCCCGGGCAGGTAATAAAAAATAGGAACATTTTTTTTATTGTCAAAAAGGAGTTACTTTCGCTCTTACGAGCTTAGGGGCCTACATCTTCCGGAATTCCGACGAAATTCGGACGGAATTCGCACACATTGAATACAATCAACATTTGATTGATACGTTTTGATTTCAGACGTTTTAACGGTTTAATATACGGTGCTTAAGTGTTAAAGTTTGAATAACTTTTGAATGAACCGTCCGATTTTAAATAACTCGGTTTCGTTTGATAGATCTCAGCAGTAATTTTCAAATAATAATAAAATGTGTGATGTTTTTCATTGAATTAATTCTTAAATGTTACAAAAATATGTTTTAAATACTATTTTTTCACATTTCTTTATGAAACTTTCAAACTACAAGTCCAATCATCATGAAATTTGAAAGTTAAGGGTTTGTAAGGCTCCTCTTTCATATGCAATCAATTTTGTTCAAATCGGTTAAGGGATCTATGAGATAATGAAGTCCCATATTTTTCGTATTTTTATACATAACTTTTGAACTAAAAGTCCGACTAAAAATAGCGACCAATGGGACACCTAGACCTTTCATTTGACACTAAGAACATTACAATCGGTCCAGCCATCTCCGAGAAAAGTGAGTGAGATTAAAAGCGTTACATACACACACACACACACACACACACACACACACACACACACACACACACACACACACTCACACACACACACACACACACACACACACACACACACACACACACACACACACACACACACACACACACACACACACACACACACACACACACACACACACACACACACACACACACACACACACACACACACACACACACACACACACACACACACACACACACACACACACACACACACACACACACACACACACACACACACACACACACACACACACACACACACACACACACACACACACACACACACACACACACACACACACACACACACACACACACACACACACACACACACACACACACACACACACACACACACACACACACACACACACACACACACACACACACACACACACACACACACACACACACACACACACACACACACACACACACACACACACACACACACACACACACACACACACACACACACACACACACACACACACACACACACACACACACACACAGAAAATGCTCAGTTTTCGAAACTGAGTCGAATGGTATATAACATTCGGCCCGCAGGACCTTCTGTCCATTTCCGGTTTTCCAAGTGATTTCTATACCTTTATACTATATATTTATATAGTAGAAAGGCAAAACCATGTTTCGATATAAGACAATTTCGATATAAGACAACTTTTAGAAATTATAAATTGTCTTATATCGAGGTATCCCTGTAATACAAAATATAGAAATTCAAATGAAAATTTAGCATTGTGACCTACGTTTAAGGGGTTACAATTTTCCCCGGGCAGGTAATAAAAAATAGGAACATTTTTTTTATTGTCAAAAAGGAGTTACTTTCGCTCTTACGAGCTTAGGGGCCTACATCTTCCGGAATTCCGACGAAATATGCGGCAATGATTTTTTCCATTTAAGGAGCTCTTTTCCCCAATATTAGACAGATCTTCAGGAGTGAGACTCGCCATTTCGCTATTAAGAGCTCATGGGCCTACTTCTTCCGGAGTTCCGACGAAATATATGGTAATGATTTTTCCACTAAAGGAGCTCTTTTCCCATATATTAGACAGATCTTCAGGAGTGCGACTCGCCATTTTTATTAAGTGTTTATGGGCCTACTTCTTCTAAAACTAAGACACTATGCAAAGCGATGATTGTTTCCATCAAGGAGCTCTTTCACTTAGTATTAAGTATACTTCTAGGAGTGGGACTCGCCATCGGGATGTATTTTCGCTATCATAAGCTTATGGGCCTGCTTCTTTCGGAGTTCCGACGAAATATATGGCAATGATTTTTCCATTGAAGGAGCTCTTTTCCCATATATTGGACAGATCTTCAGGAGTGAGACTCGCCATCTCTTTTAATCGGTGGGAATAAAACTTTCAATGAATTATAGTTCATTTCAATTCGAAATCTGAGAACCGGTCTTTCAGGGTTCGTCAGAAAAAATGCCACTCTGCTGCCTCGCTATAACCGATATACTATCAACAATCAATGATTAAAAGGAACCGCCAATGATCAAAAATATTTTAATTAACTATATGCATTTAGAAGACAGAATTACATTATACACTCTTCTTAAATAATTTACTAACTATTTTTATTTATTTATTAATTTACTAGTCTCCGATGGTATCGCACAGACAGCTCGTAATTCTAATACATACTTATTCTAAATTTAAAAGTCATTCTACTAATATTAAAATCATAAGAGTCAGACAATACATTGAATTCACGACAACATACGTCAATAGGATTGTTCTGGCCAAATAGAGTGCGATGCATTGGAAGCCGAAAAAAGTCAGATCGACGAGTAAGCCTGGGTGGTACGTTGATTTGAAGCCGCTCCAGCAGCTCCGGGCAGTCAATATTGTTTCCAAGAAGATCAAAGACAAATAAACGTTGCAGCAACCTGCTCCTATTTGCCAGTGTGGGTAGCCGTATAAGAGCGCATCGATGTTCATACGGAGGCAATCGAATTGAATCATCCCAGGGTAGCGTTCGCAAGGCGTACCGAATGAAGCGACACTGGATTCGTTCAATCCGGTTGATCTGGACAGCATGGTAAGGTGCACATACTAGCGCTCCGTACTCCAAAATACTACGTACTATCGCGCAGTAGAGAGACTTCAGACAATAGACATCATCGAACTGCTGCTTATTTCTTTTGATGAAGCCTAGTAACGCATATGCTTTGGCAGTTGTAATCGCAACGTGCTGAGCGAAACATAATTTGCTATCAAGGAGAATTTCTAAATCTTTTACAGAATCGACCCGGCTGATGCTGACTGTTTGCATTCTATAATCAAATAAAGTAGTCTGTCTGTTCCTGCAGAATGAGATCACATTGCATTTCTGTATATTAACTTCCATGCCATGCAATGTACACCAATTCAACAGCGAATCAATATCGGATTGTACAGCGCAGCAATCAACTGTCGATGCTACTACCTGGTAAAATTTTAGGTTGTCAGCGAACATCAACTTTGGAGATTTTATAGTGGAGCACAGATCGTTCACAAAAAGATTGAACAGCAGTGGGCCAAGGTGGCTTCCTTGGGGCAAACCTGATTTTATCTCAAAATGGAAGGAGCTAGTTCCATTAACTCGCACAAAGGCATCGCGGTCGGTAAGATACGACCGTATCCACCGTGTCAGCCATTCAGGAAATCCCAACCTTACCAGCTTCGTTACCATCAAAGAATGCGGCACCCTATCGAACGCTTTAGCAAGATCCACATAGACGACATCGATCTGCTGACGCTTCTCAAGTGCATTCGTCAGCGTAGAAACATATGACATCAAGTTAGTAATCGTTGAGCGCTTTTTCACAAACCCATGCTGATATTCCGAGATGATGATGATGAACCTTCGGGTAAAGCGAATCGTGGATAAGGCTTTCGAAAACGTTCGGCAAGCAGCTTAGAATCGAAATACCACGATAATTCTTGACGTCATGTGTACTACCTGCTTTATGGACAGGTGTAATAGCGGCAGTCTTCCAAACACTCGGGAAAATTCCTTCCGAAATTGATAAATTAAAAATAATCGTTGCCGAAATAGCAAGTGTCGCAGCACAGTTTTTGAAGAGAAACGGTGGCAGTCTGTCCGACCCAGCGCCTTTCGATACATCAATTGATTGCAACTTGAACATCACATCACTCTGAGGAAAATTGAATAACGGCATATTTAAATCGTACAACGGTAAACTATTCAGATACGCTTCAGACGAAGGTGGTCGGTTATTACTTTGCACACCTCGAAAGAAGGATGAGAATAGGTTTGCTGACTCCAGTGGTGACTCCGCCGAGCTATCGTTGTAGTGCACACGTTGAGAGATTCCACCTTGCTGCTTCCGATTCTTTACACAGGGTAAGGAACGAGTTAAGCAGTGTCACCTATTTTAATCAGTTGAACATAAATGAGCCGAAAACGCACTTTTTTTATTCATATTTTCAAAATCTTTTGATAGGAACATCTTCACAAATCACTTAACCATATATTTGATTCACACAAACACAATTTATTGGGTTTCCGACAAGAAATATGTTGAATTAAAAATTGTTGTCCAAAACGTACATTTTTCAGCTGCTGAAGGCAATCGCCACCTCGCCTCTAACGAATCCATCACATTTTTCAGCACTGATTACAACCACTCTAAAAGTCAAGCACTCAATTGTCACATACCATATTATTCATTCTCTTTTTTTCTATTATCTAAGGCTTTGTCACTAGCCGAAAGTTTTATTATTTTCTAACAAAACTGAAAACAAATTCTGAATTGACGGAACCTGTTCACCACTAGCAGCAGCTGCAGCACAACTGATGAACTATCGTGTTGTCAAGACACTGTTTCGGTTCTGGAAATAAGAATTTTAAGTTTGAAATTAACTGAAACCTCCTATGATGAAAACGTGGTTCAATACTTTCAAGAGAAATGTATAACTCAAACGAAAGTTTGTAGCAATTTGGGAGGAAGAATGGTGTAAGTTAGACCAGAAGCTAAATAAAGTAAAATGTTCCACACAAAGATGGAATTCCTCAAACCGGCACAATAGATGGGAAGAAGTTGTTGTCTCTCGTCTTCGAATAGGACACTCAAGACTAACTCACGGACATTTAATGGGAGGCCTAGAGAGCCCAACTTGTGACGTATGTGAAGTTCCATTATCGGTACAACATATTATGTGTGTAAATATATTGAAACACGCGAACGTTACTCCATCGATCCCTGTATAGACGTGGCTCTGGGTGACGATGTATCCAAAATTAAAAGACTGTTGGAATACCTTAAAGACACAAAATTACTATACGAAATATAAATAAGATTTTATTAGACTTACTTAGATTTAAACGTATTGTAAATATGCTTTTATAGACGCGAATAACCAACATTTGGTTAAAACGTCTTTAATAAAATTAAAAAAAAAAAAAAAAAAGAGAAATGTATGTTCATAATTAATTTTTCTTTATTAAAAACAACACAAAAGACAGCTTTTTCAATAATTTTCGAAGATTTTCTCAGTGATTTAATAAAGCAACGATGTGTTTCAATGTTATTTGCTTTGACAACACTGTTCTGAGTCGGATCGTTTGTACTGCTATATGTTTACCTCTTTTGTTCTCCCACCATCCGTATGAACAGCGAGTGAGACGTCAAACTCGCAGTTTCCCATAAGAACACCAGAGAATAAAAGAGACGACGAATACCGTTTGCCGAACGGTGCGGTGAGTGTATGCCCCGATAAACAATTTAGACAGATGGCATTTTACGCATCTATGCCGATACGCTATGCCGATTACGCATCTAATGCCGATTAGTAGGTCGCGGATAGGAACGCGAACTTACTGAATAGGGGGAAAAGTTCGAGGGATTTTTTAAGGGGACGTAAAAAATTCAGATTTCAGGATTGCTCAGGAAAAGCACCTTGCGGGTGAAAATGGGTTCGGTCTGTTCAAAATTAGTTCCGCCGCTCCAACTTTTAAAGCGAAAGATCAAAAGTTTAGCTCAACAATAGTGTCTTCCAATGGTAACAGCTTGAAGAACTAAAGATAGCAAGAAGATTGGTATGCTGATATCCCCCACTTAGTCAACCCATCGCTTGTAATAAGGTAAAACAATCAGTGACCCGCTTAGACTGCTTAAAACTAGTTCTTTACATACGTCCAGAACGATGCGGGGTCATGCTTGATGTTGTCTTCCATGCAACGAATGTAACAGCTAAAACAATGCGCATGCAAAGAGTTATATTCGCTCTCTATGTCACGCAGCAAAGCTTTGTGTCTTTCATCTTTCCATCGAAAAAACTTTTTCCTTGCTTTACGGAGTCGATTTCGCAGACGCTGATTATTCCACCACGGCTTTTTATAACCACGCACACAAAATTTTTGCTTCACTGGCACAACATCTCTAAATATACCATATATGCGCTCATATAATCATGATACAGCTTCATCAATATTGCCACCAGCAAGAAATTCATCCCAACGAGTATCCGCAATTAGATTGTTAAGTATGTCAAAACTGCATCGCTTAAAGTCAAAATCAAGTGGGTCCGCGCTATCAGAAATATTTATCTTCTCGTCAGCAAGTTCAAATGTTATTACAAAGGGGCGATGATGCTGGTCGATTGCAAGCAGCGGTAACGGTGGCTCCAACAATTCCACTCGACTGTTATCACTAATAAAGGCTAGATCGAGAAGCCTACCATTGAAGTTAGTTATATTGGTTATTTGAAATAGCCCATTTGACAAAATTGATTCAACAATAACAACTTCTTGTTCGGGGGAGGCATTTATCGAGAGCAAAGAATTTTCATCATGTGCCCAACATAAGTGTGGAAGGTTGTAATCTCCAACCACCAATACTAGATTGCGATCACCCGCTAATTCATTCAGTTTTTGCACACACGTTGCATGCTGCTCATATAGTGAAGGCTCACTATTATGTGGTAGATAAACGCAACAGACAACCACATCCAGGCTTGTTATTTCCTCACTCATTGTGCAAAAAGTGCAACTTTTTTTGTTCAACACAATGAGCAGAACTGCTTTCAGAAATGAGAAGTAAATCCACACAATGAGAAACAGACTAAACACAATGAGAAAAACTGACGTGCAGAAAAATTTCTTAATGCGCTCTTTAAATGAGCAACTTTCGGTTTTGCTCCCGGTCCTCTCGGTAGCTACAGCAGTAAACGTGGAAACAAAACAACCGGTGCGCGTACAGCAACTATAGACTCAGAGGCGTCAAGACAATCAAAAGTCGTTATATTTTGAATCTTAGCGGAGAATTGCCTTTGTTTATAATGGGACTTTCCTGTTGGTACGCGTCAAGAAGCAAATGTATGGGAATTCAAATGTTGCCATATCTAAATAACATTTTTCGCACTGTTGCCGTTGTGACATGCCTAACCATATGATGCAGTTGCGTTCACGGGCAGCCAAACTCAACTGAATATACTAAATGTAAGAATCATGATTCAACTGCATTAATGGATTAATATTTTTCTGATGGCAATGACCGCTACTGACAATCGTCGTTTTTTCTCAACGCACTACCCATGTTAAAACTACCCGTAGTTGTCATACGTCAGCGCATCGCATCAACGTATTCAAAGTGTATTAACATTCTCCTCAATGAGTAGCACAGTGTGCGGTTGCTCATACAACTGCGTTCAGCAAGAAAGAGCACAGTTAAAATGAAACGGAGCAGAATAAATCGCGTTGAAGACTGAGCACAGTTTGAATTTTTCTCTTCTCTTTTTTTCTTCTGAGGAGGTGCCATCCCTGACCACATCAAAATTCAGCAGTGAGACCCGAACAATTGTTTGCTCCAGCTGATCGGTGTCTTCAATACAAACAGCTGTGCTGTGAAGCTCAGTACTCACAGCAATGAGCACTCCTCCGCCGCGCCTGTGCCGGCTGGTCCGTGCGTTTCTGTCGCATCGATAAATAGTATAATTGTTAGCAAGTTCAGAATTGTGGATATCGTCGTTCAACCAGGTTTCTGTCAAAGCGATGACATCATAGTCACATTGAGATAGGGCTAGCATAGCAATAAATCATTAGTTTTTGTACGTAGCCCACGAACATTTTGTTGATAAAAGGTGAAAGTTCGAAAACTGTTAGCGCCGCTTACTGTTACGCAGGCTTACTGTTTATCGCATCATGTCCTCTGTTTTCATTCTTCGCATACATGCGTATTCAAAACAAGCGGTGTCACTCAGTCTTCCCGAGTGAGGCGAAGATCAACGATAAAAAAAACTTGCGGTATGTGGATTACGAAAGAGGAGAGTGAGTGTCGATAGAAAATGTTCTATCTTCATGATTCCCATTCTTCGGTTCTGTTCGTTCAACACGGGAGCGGCGGTGCCGGTGATACTGCGTCTCGGCATGAATGTGTTCCGACATTCTTCGCTCTTCTTCAATCAAAAATGCTGATCTTCATGAAAAAGCGTTCAGTTGTGTATTGATTGAACGCCGAAGAAGTATATCGTCGCGATGAGTGGTAAGGAGACATTAAAGCAAAAAATCAGTGGTGTAGTGGAAGAAGTTTCCGGTGAGAACGGAAATATTAGATTCCGATGTATGGGTGAGCTTGACAGCGATAGGAGGTGCACTTACGAACAAACAACCTTAGTTCCTGCAAATTTCAAACGACATTTTTCATCTGCCCAACCGGATGTGGCCCGCCGGTTGGGATTCGCCGAATCCCGCAAACGAATTGCACCCGAGGATGGGCAACACAGTGTCGTAAAAAAAATGAAAACAAGCCAGATTATTGTGGAAACTGACAGGAAAAAAGTTCTGCTGGGTACATTGCAGCTAATCACTGTAAATAATTTGCCGTTGCGTTTCCCTGAATGGGAGTTAATGCGGGCGTTGTGCGAACCGGTGTGGAAGGCAGTAAGTTTGAAAATTACGCGGAACACTTTGCCGAACAATGTTTCTCGGTCTGCTGAACTTATGCGAAGCCTGATGACTGAGCAGTTCAAAAATAAGCTCGTGTGCCTCAAGATTGACTCGGCAACACGTCATGGCAAATCGGTGTTTGCTATAAATTTGACGCTACCTGACGATGCAGGAAATGTTCAAATTTTTCATCTGGGTATGTAATTTATGATGCATATGTACAACCTGAAAAGTAAATTTACGAAATAGTGTCAGTTAATTTTATTTTATAATAAACAAGAATTTGTTCGGCGCATAGTCATTGGGTTACATTTTCTTCCGTGATTTGACCTCTTAATTCTATTAAGCAGTATTTGTATACGTACGTTTGCGTGTTATCTAGATCATTTATTTAAACTTTATTTTCCATTTCGTTATTAAAGTGCATTACATTTTTCTTTTTTGAATCTTCCTCTAATCTATTATCTATTATATATCTATACCTATACAAAAGTATTTCTGTCTGTCTGTCTGTCTGTCCCAATGTTCCTTTTAGAATCGAAAACTACTGAACCGATCGGCGTGAAAATTTGCATGTAGGGGTTTTTGGGGCTACGGAAGGTTCTCTCGATGGCAAAAGTCTCCTCCCCCACTAAGAGGGGGGCTACCATACAAATCTATGCCTAAAAAAATGGATTTCTGTCTGTTTTATGTTCCTTATAGAATCGAAAACTATTGAATCGATCGGAGTGAAAATTTGCATAAAGGGTTTTTGGTGCCAGTGGACTACTCGACTTAACTACTCGATTCAACTGCTTGACACATTTGCTTGACTTACTACTCGACCTGACTGCTCAACTTAACTGCACGATTGAACTGATCGACTGGACTGTTCGATTCGACTGCTCGATTGGACTGCTTGACTGGACAGCATGATTCATCATGCTCGAATGAACTGTCTGACTCAACTACTCGATTGAACTACTCGAATCGGCTGCTCGACTCAACTGCTCAACTCGATTGCTCAATTCAACTGCTCGACTAGACTACTCGATTTGATTGCTTAAATCAACTGACAGCTTGATTCAACTGCTCGACTTAGCCACTCAACCTGACTGCTCGATTCAACTGCTTGACTTTACTGTTTGATTCGACAGCTCGACTTAACTGCTCGATTCAACTACTCGACTAGACCACTCGACTCGACTGCTCGACTCAGCTGCTCAACTGGACTACTCAACTCAACTGCTCGAATGAACTGTTCGACTGGACTATTCTACTCAACTGCTCGACTTGACTGCTCGGATGAACTGCTCGACTTAACCGCTTGACCCGACTGCTTGACTAAACCATTCGATTCGACTGCTCGACTCATGTGCTTGACTAGACTACTCGATTCAATCGCTCGATTTGACTACTCGATTTAACTGCTCGATTAAACTGCTCGACTGGACTACTTGTCTCAACTGCTCGACCGGACTGTTTGACTGAACAGCTGGATTTAGAGCTCCACTAGACTGCTTGATTTGACTGCTCGACTAGACTGTTCGACTCGACTGCTCGTCCCAACTGCTTGAGTCGATTGCTTGGTTCGACTGCTCGAATCACCTGCTCAATTTGATTCCTTGTCGCGATATCATATGTTATGTTAAATCAGATCGGAACAAGTCGCAAAATTTTAAAAAATGAGTTATTGATAGTAAACGATCAAGAATTTTCTAAGGAACATTTTACTCTAATCAGAATACATAAATATTGCAAACAGCCAGTTTTTATTCAAAATCCAATCCATTAAAATCCAATACGACCATAAAAACTATTTGTTTCAGTTTGCGGCTACGACTTTTTTATGTACAACATCTTAGAGCAAAATTATGCAATATAAGAACTCTAAGAACTAATACAATGATTAAACATTTTCGCCAACACTGGCTAATGATATGTATCCGCAGTTTTCTGAATTCTAAACAGACATTTATATTTTCCGGATCGTAATATTCGAGCTCAACTAGTATTTAAATACAAATCTTCAGTCACTAACCTGTTATAAACTAGCTAGGTAGCAGCTCCACCTTGAGAAATCGCAACTAGTTAGTAATTACCTTATGTAATCGATTTATGCGATATAATTTAACCCTATAAATGCACACTTGGCTACCAACGGAGTAGCATCATTCGATTCTTTCAAAGTTGAATTAAATTGTTCCATTTAAAGTAAATAGAGTCAAAAGTCTAATTGCAAGCACCCTAATTTTTGACGAAGGCTAAGCCCAATATTCGCCTGTAACCTGTACCAGGAATCAGAAAGCTTAGTTAATGAAAGAAAGTTCATCGAGATTAACGGAATAATTACTTTAACTTTGCATATATTGGGTAATTTGGAGTTATAATTTTGTTGAACTGCAAAAAATCTGCTTATCAGTAAAGAATGCAACATAACATTATGACGCTTTATTTATTTGCCCCTTCACATTTCAAAAATTTTTCATTTTCGCATTTCAGCTTGCCCGGCGTATCTAAGTCGATTTATCTAATAGATAACTAGTATTATTTGTGACGTAGGACTACGTCTTTGTTTACTATCCTGGGACTGGGTAGCATTTTGTGAAAACGAAAATAGAAGTGTAACGTTTGAATGAAAAATTTCAAATGCTAATAACTATTAAACTACTGAACGAAACTGAACAATTTATAGGTCGTTGGATAGATAAAATGAACAGCAATTTTCTGGAGGATAAGAGAGCAATTTCAAGGAGGGCGTAAGAGGAGGGGGGGGGGCTTCTATACCAAAGGAACACAAATTTCCTCTAACATCGAGAACTAATCAAGCAAATGGAACCAAATTTGGCATGTGGGGGTTTCAGAAGATTAATTTTTTTTGTGTACTGAGATCTCTTTGCCTTCTAAGAGGGGAGGGGGGCTTCTATACAAATGAAATACAAATTTCCTCACAACTCTAGAACTAATCAAGCAAATGGAACCAAATTTGGCATGTGGGGGTTTTTGGAGGCAAGAATTTTTTTCTATGGTGAATTGAGACCCCTTCCCACTTTAGAAGGGGGCCTCCCATACAAATAATATACAAATTTCCTCATAACTCGAGAACTAATCAAGTTAATGGAACGAAATTTGGCAAGTGGGGCTTTTTGGAGGCATGAATTTATTTTATAATGGTTTAAGACCCCTCACCCCTGTGGACAAGGACTCTCATACAAATAAAACAGAAATTTTTACGTATCTGCCATATTTTCGGTGATGTAACAAGCGGTAAGCTGTGAAAGTAAACAAGTAAATCCTTCTCGGAACAAGAGACAGTGAATAGACGCCGCTAACTTACGTCAAAGGAGAAGGACATTCGAATGGCCCGTCATATTTGCGATGAACGTACTTTGGCTTTAATGTTATTTGCAACCATTGACCATTTTAAAGGCCACAAGCGAGTTAAAGTAAGATTATTGAAACATGTCAAGCTACGCATAATCATATTTGATACAATAATTTGTAATACAGATACACAGATTTGATACAGAAATTTGTGTTTCATTTGTATGGGAGCACCCGGGGAGAGGAGTCATAAGACCATCATAAGAACCTTCCCAAAACCCATACATGCATTTTCACACCGATCGGTTCAGTAGTATTTGATTCTATAAGGAACATACAGACAGACAGAAATCCATTTTTATATATAAGATAAGCCTTTATCGCACAAATTATGCAAAATTTGGTCCATTAAATCGTATGATGGCCTTTTACAATCCATACTGCGGAACCATTCATTTTACAATGTCTCGGCATAGTCTTAAACACTACTTTAAGTCAACACGTAATCGTTACGCGCAGCAAACAAAACAAAAGAATAAGTACACTTTTTAACCTTCGTTTAATTATAAGACTTTTATATATTATAAGAAAACTGCATATATTATACTAGTCTATATCGATTAAAAAAATAAAGAAATTGAAAAAATTAAATTAAATATGTATTTTTGAATACGCTATGTAAATCCATCTCAACTAATTCAGAAGTAAACTTTAGAATAGATATATGGAATGAATATCTACAACTCTGAATTGACTAATTATTTATTATCTGTGGTACATCTTTCTTTCTTTTAATTAAGCGGCTCGTGAAATGTCAGAAAGGCAGACTAAAGAAAACCTTAAAGATATGATCCACGAGGTGATGGAATGCTTCGGATTGGAATATAAACAGATATTAACAATTACCTCAGATAACGGACAAAACATGCTAGCAACCGTACCCGAGCTGAAAAAAATGTTTGGTTCCGGCGATACCGGCTCTTTCTCGAAAATTCTTTCCAAGGAATTTCTGATGATCGATGGGATGATAGAAGAACAGGATGCGGATGTAGCGGATGCAGAAGAACTGGAAGAAGAATCTGAGTGCGAAGAGAAACAGGAAGAAAACATTGATGAAAGTCTTCAGGAAGCAGTAGAAGCAGCTGTCAATGATGAAAACGATGATTTTACCGAGAATTTAGAAGATAAGTCTCCGAGAAGTACAGCCAAAGCCGATAAAACTGAGGGTGACGACGACGATGAGATCGATTGGGACATACTGGAAAGCATAAGGTGTGGAGCCCACACCGCCCAGTTGGCAGTCTGGGATGTGCTGAAAACGTACAAGACTAGATTGGCGAACATAAACAAAAGATGCCTAAAGATGCACCGGCGAAAGAACAGGGAACTGTTTGTGTTACACAAAATGCCGCTTCCACCGAAAATCTGCGAGACCAGGTGGAACATTTGGTATATTCTGCTGAAATACCTTAGAGAACTGGAGAAAACTCCGTTCTTATCAATATTAATGAATAATGATCGTGAAATTGGTAGGCATTCTCAATTCACTCCCTAATCGCGTGGTGGGTGTACGCAATACAGTAATTTAAAAAAGTACTCGGACAGCAGCATATAGATTTTTCTTTTAATAATATTGCTCAATATTTTTGCAAAGAAAGGTAACACAAAAAAGCCTTGGGCTTAACGTATTTCTAAGACTTGCCCCTTCTTTATCGACATATTTCACAGCTAGTGCACGTGGCTAGTGCAAAAATCCGACAGACTCTATCTATCAGCACCACCTAGCCGAGATTCGAACATACGACGACTGGCTTGTTAGATCAGCATCGTACCGCAAAGTTAACTGGGTGGTCGAACTGGTAACACATATTTTGTAACACAATGTTTAATTAAAGCATATTTTGATGCAGGACAATAATTAGGAGGAAAGCTTTTAGTTTTGAATAGAGTCCATATAGTTTGAGTTACTTAAAATGTCAGAAAAGTTTTCGGACAGGTAACTATTAGTTGAAATGAATGTCCTTTCTCGTTTAACTACTACCTTGTCGGACCATCTACATTTTCAATGACCTGTTTCAATTTGAGATACAATTAACAATTTCTCAAATATTCCTTCATGAATTACTGGCTATTTTTCACAAGAGCTCGTTTTAAATCATTTTGATTATTTGATTATTATTATTTGATTCGACTTTGATCATTTTTTATTCAAAACGGAAAGCTTTTTCCCTAATTTTTGCCATGCATCTAAATATGCTTTAATTAAACATTGTTTTAAAAAACTATATGTTACTATTCTTTGCAAAAACACTCAGCAATATTGGGCCATTACAAATATTTTTTTAAGTTTTTGTCCTTCGGATGCTGGGTAACTGAAGGAGGGGATTTTTGGCCGATTTTCGAAAATTATATTACTTGTACTTCTACTTTTGTTTCGTGCTAGAAGCGTTAACACTCCGTAAATTTTTTTATCGAGTGCGTTAGGCTGTAACTTACAAATAATAGATTTTATACAAAAAAAGTTTTAATGAAGTTCAACAAATTTTTTTTTGCCTCCCGATTTTTAGAGCCAATTTTGAAGGGCCATTTTGAGGGGACAAAAATTTCAAAAATAATTCGCAATGGCCTTATGAACAGAAAAATTTATGTGCTGCTATCCGCATACTTTTTTGATTGATTCTCATTTGTGTCTAAAACCATCATAATTCTAAATTTACCTCATTATTCAATTACCTTTGACAGATTTTACGAACCATTGAGCTTTTATCAATAAGTTTTGCGATGCATTCGAACCGCTATTCATCTTAACGCTTAAGGCACAAAAAGATCACTTGCCCCTCTCGCAATTCTATGCGGATTGGCTCGTGACCCAAGCCAAATTAAACGAAGTGCGTAACACAAAAAATAAACTTGCGGAAAAACTGCTGAGTGCAATGGAGAAAAGACTGAAAACGTTGCGTAACAGCTTGCCTTTTAAGGCATGTCTTTATATCGATCCGCGGTTCAATTTCGTCGGGTCGAACCGACTGACAGCGGACGAAAAAAATGATGTTCAGGTTCATCTACTTTTTATGTTACAGCAATCCCCCGAATAAGGGGGTGGGTGGTGGTGTACGTCCACGATTTCTTAGTTTTCTCTTAATCAATGAAATTGATTTTTGGTACCGATCAATGTTACCCAAAATTTATAAAACTGAAACTTTGATGAAAAAAAAAATTATTCAGTAACTTTAAAATTATCATGAAACTGAATGCATTTACTTTTAATGTACTGAGGAGATCAGTACTCGTTTTAAAAATAAAGAGCAGGAATTATTTTTATTTATAGAAGAAATATTCAAGAAAAACGGGAAAAAGTGATCAATGTTATCCCGTTTTACGGTACGTTGCTAATATGTAATATGCTGATGTAACCTGGCCAACTACCAAAAATCAACTTTATTGGTTGATGGACAGCTGAGATATCGCGGTGGGCGTACAGAACAATCCATCGCGTTATTCGGGAGATTCCTGTATATTATCACTTAAGCATTTGATAATAAATTGTTCTTTTTTAGAAATATATTCTATCATTGCACAGCAGACTAAACGAAATGGAAGGGGTTCCGGAAGAACATGAAATGTCGGTGAACGCAGAAAGCGCCGAAAACTTCATGGAAAGATACCTATGCGATTTCTTCCAGAAACAAGTCACCTCTTCATTAAGCAACACACATGATTCATTCCTCTCTGAAATTGTTAAACTTGAAACACGCCCAAAAGTAACGACTTCGTTGCCATCCGCCAGTGGTACCATTAACGAGGAATTTTACATTAGTCGCTATTGGCAGCAACGTAAATTCATTAATCCGGGCTTATATAGAATCGCAGTCACACTACTCGCTATACCTGCAACGCAGGTTACAGTTGAGAGAGTCTTCAGTCATTTAAAGCTGGTGCTCTCTGACTCAAGAACTCGTTTAAAAGGCCAATCTATAAAAAATATTATGCTATTAAAAGCTAATCCGACGCTTTTACCGAATAGTTTTGAAGATATTGTTTTTATTATATTTGTTTTGTTTATCATCTTCATTTATATAACTAAATAAAATAAACATCAATGAAATATGTACAAAGATTTCAAAAGAGTTAATCAACAAGAAAATAAAACTTTGAGAACTTCCTCTGTGTGATCACTTCTTATTACACCTGTCCGAAATTTCCTGAGAGCAGCATGGGCGTAGCGACGGGAGGAGGGGGGTTGGGATTCATATCCACTTAATCGCAGCGTTTCGCGAAGGGTGAAAGGAATTCTGTAGGGCATTCGCACTGAATGCCTTGCGTTTAGAACCAGAATTCTATACCTATAACTCGATAAGGGAGTCGCCTGCACTATGAAATAAGAATCCTCTGGATTCTAAAAGCAGGAATCCTGGTGTGTTAGTAAAATAAGGGTAGGCTCGATGTTCTGCTTGAATATGTCGCTAAGTCTTCTTATTTGTGTTACGCGGTTGCCAGCGTTTCCAAATACATGAATTCAACTACTACTTCTGTATCGTCGCCGTTAAGAATTACCGTCCGCGTTTGTTTCATTTGAGCCTCTGTCATTCATGTAGTTGGTCTTCGACATGTTTATTTTAAGCCCAATCCTCCTAACCTTCGCTTTCATGTGAGCTATGTGAGATTTTTTCTTGTAACCCCCCAACCCTCCCCCGAATCCGAAAATTGCCTTTGTTCAAAATATGATGGGATTTATTGTTGTGTAATGTCATAGAAACAATATCACAAAATAGTTCGTTTTTACTATTTATTATTCTAAAAGGTAAGTAAATGATATTTTCAGCTTATAAAGCTTTGGACTATGAGATAGAAATACAGTGGAATTCCGAAGTTATCAACAAATGCGTGTCGCCTATGTTGCTAAAATAGATACCCTTTTTTGATATGTAAAATTTAATTTAAATGCGTTAGAAATTAAGTAAATATTATTAATCAATGATTGCAACCATTTTATGTTTGAAGTCCACCAAGAGCTATCCGTCTGGTGCAAGAAAGTTTTTGGCAATCTGCGTCAATAAAAATATTGTTAGAAACATTCTATAACAGCAAACTTTTTTCATGAACACACTGAGGGCATCATTTTTGCGTCATTGAAAGTAAGTATGCGGAAATTGACTGTTATTTAGGCATATTTTTGTAAGGAAAATATTTCGTGTTGGCAAAATCGAGGCATGTCAAAATTGAACCATGCCAAATTCGAAATCCCACTGTACTATGCAAATCAATATTTCGCGTAAATTCCAAAATACGCCTGAAAACAGGTGTGAATTCCAAAATTGTTCTGAATTTTTGAAACTGATAGAGTCAGGAAATCAGATTCAATTAATTTTTGTCCACAGTATATAGAACAGTATATAGAATGTGTTGGATAATATCTAAAGCATAATTTACAGATAGAAGCTAAGACTACAAAACTGATATTTTTTAAAGAAACTCATCTGTAATCGATTTGATTTTGGGAAAAGTTATTTTTTGTCACAAATTTCACAAATTGTCTGTCTTTCTATTAAATATTAATATATTTGATATAACAGGAACCTTTAGATGATTGTTTCACATATTACACAAAACAGATATATAGTGGACTCTCAGAAAAGTTTACTCTCTGAAAAGTTAATTGTTCAGAAAAGTTAAGATAATATTAGCTCTCATGTAACGCTCTAAAAAGTTAATTTTTGCCTTAACTTTTCTGAGAGTCCGAATTTATTGGTAGTCCAAAGCGTTCATTCACACACGTATGTTTTCCTTCTACCTTTATTTCTTCTTTTTTCGGTTTATTGTCGCCTTTTTACAGCTTCATACAGAGTCTCATCATAACTGGGATTAAATTAAACTGTTGTATCGGACAGTTGTAGCAATAGTTCAATACGGGCACATAGTTACCTCAGGATTTTTGATAGCTTACTGGAAAAGCGCAAACTCAGATTGAATTTTAAATGCAAAATAAGAAAATAAAAATGTGTATTCTGTGTCCGAGAATATATTTTTCGCTTTTGTATTTATCATTTTCAATGACTCTTAGGACTACTCAGAAAAGTTAATATTTCAGAAAAGTTAATCGACCCATTCTCCAATCGATTAACTTTTCCGAGAGTCCACTGTATAGGTTTGTTTCAGTAGTACGTTTGATCAATTTCTTCGCAGTGAACGCTTTGCTCCCGGACGTAATCAAAAAAACCTTCACCATGGCATAATCTATATTTATCCTTTTCGTTTATCGACAAATCGTTTAGTTTCGGAGGCAGCTTTATGCATAAAATCTTTGTAAAACGCGTTATATAATTTTTATTTTATTTTATTTTATTTTATTTTATTTTATTTTATTCAACTTCAACGGACTGAGTCTTCTTGAAGTGTATCTGTGGGAAAAGCCGATTTGAGTTGACAACTTTAACATCATTCTCAAATCGGCATACAAACCCAGCATTTTTTCATTCACAGTGCAGATTTATAAACATGGATTACAAAGATAGTCATCGTCATATACAATTACAAACATACATTGTCAATTATAAATTTCACAAACTTAACCTAGAATATCACACTGAAGTATTTTATATTTGAAGTGGTCTGATGACTGTTGAAAATCGAACAGGTGGTAAACACTGTTAAATATTCTACATATTTCCTGAACTGGCTCATGCTTTCCGTACGTAGTGCGGTGGAATACTGGACGAAAAAATTCTCGGGTTCTCAGAGGTCTAGGTGCAATATTTATGTTCAGCATTGATAAAATTTCTGGCGCGTCAATTTCACTTTTTAGCAGCTTGGCAGCAAAAACAGCTCTCGATGTATCACTCCTTTTAAGCAAGGTGTCGATATTTATCAGTTTACACCTATTTTCGTACGGTGGAAGATTTGATGGATCGGACCATGGAAGGAATCGTAATGCATGCCTAACAAATCTTCGTTGCACAGCTTCAATTCTTGATATCCAGAGACGTGTGTATGGGCTCCATACAACTGAGGCCGTGTCCAGAATGGATCGCACTAAGGAAAAGTAGAGGGCGCGTAGACAGTACGGGTCACGGAAGTCCTTAGCTAAGCGCATAATAAACCCCAAGTTTCGGTTTGCTTTAGATATAATACTGGAATAGTGGTTTTGAAAGGTGAGCTTGGAATCCATTTCCACTCCCAGGTCTTTTACGTTAGCGACACGCTGAAGAAGAGATTCGTCGATCCTATAATCATACATAATTGGGATTTTACTTCTAGTGAAGGTGATCACTGAACATTTGTTGACGCTTATAGTAAGGTTGTTCAAGCGACACCAGTCCGCAAATCGGTTAACTAGGTCTTGTAGTTGTTTGCAGTCCTCTACAGATCGTACAGCAAGGAAAATTTTCAGATCATCCGCATATAGTAGTTTGCATCCCGGTGGAATAACGACACAAACGTCATTGAAGTAAATTATGAAAAGTAATGGTCCCAAATTGCTTCCCTGTGGGACGCCGGACTTGTTGCAGAAATTGAACGATTCGGTAGAACCTAGCTTCACTGATAGGCTGCGGTTCGTCAGATATGTCTGGAACCAGCAGATAAATTCGTTGGAAGCCCCTAGCCTGTTGAGTTTCCGTAACAGTAATTGGTGATCGATGCGATCGAAGGCAGCCTTAAGATCAGTATATACTGTATCAATTTGAGCAGCACTCTCCATATGACGAAGACAGAACGAGCTAAACTGCAACAGGTTTGTGTTAATAGAGCGTTTTGGGAAAAAGCCATGTTGTTCCATCGAAATGTATGACTTCATTTTGCTGAATAGAAGCTCATACACAAGAATCTCCAGTAATTTAGAGCCGGCACATAGAGATGTAATTCCTCTGTAATTTTCAACGTTGCGTTTTTCTCCTTTTTTAAATACTGGAAAAATAAAAGATTTTTTCCAGCACTCTGGGAACTTATTTTGTTGAACAGACATGTTGCAAATTAGTAGCAGAGGTCTACAGAGCGCGGCAACACATTTCTTCAAAACTACTGATGGTATTCCATCAGGACCTGCGCTAAATGATGTTTTTAGCTTCGAAAGAGCAGACATGATGTCTGATTCACAGAATTCAATAGAGCCAATGTTAAATATATTTTCTGGAACATTACGCATCGCATCATCGATTTGGGAAGGCGTGGCCGTGGTTGAACTAAACACGCTTGAAAAGTGCCTCGCAAACAGGTCACAGGTAGTCTGTTGGTTGTCAGATTCACAATTTCCAAGAAACATGCTTGACGGCAGTCCTATATGTTTACGCTTTTCATTCACGAACGACCAAAAACGTTTCGGGTTTTTTCTCAGTCCGTCTTGCACGCGCTTAACGTAGCGGGAATAAAGATGACGATTGTACGTACGATACTCGTTGCTTGCATGAGAGAAATCATGCTTTGTCACAGGATTACGCCTATTTGTATATTTTCGCAAGGCAGCCGATCTTTTACGCTTTAAAATCCGAAGTCTAGAGTCAGACCATGGCGGCTTCATGCGCGGCCGCGAAATTGGTACGTGTAGATCAAAAAAAACTCTTAAGCATCATATTAAAGTGATCAACTGCAAAATCCACATCTGAAAAGCTCTCAAGTACAGTCCAGTCTACAGTGCACAGCGATTGGTTTAACGCAGAAAAGACAGCTTTACTGAAATTGAATTCATTCGACACTGCGAAGGGTTCATACAATGCTGGCAGTGAAATGCGAAGTGTTAGCAGAAGCGGAGGATGAAGAGGATCAGCTTCAATAATTGGCTCATGTGCCTCGGTTACAGTACAGGCATCAATAGCTTCGTCATTCACAAAAACTAGATCCAACGTGCGACGCATACTGTTAATAACCGTACTCATTTGTCTCATGCTCAAGAGAGCAAATCCATCGATCAGAGCAGCACTGGCGAGAGAAAAGGCTGACGCACTGGGATCGGGATATGCCGTTCCATCTGAGCATCTTATCCACGGCAAGTTTGGCTGATTGTAATCACCAAAGATAATATGGATATCGTTGGCTTGCAATGCATTTGTTTGCTGTAAAACGGAGTCAATGTGAGCTTCGACAGAAGACACATTGGTAGAATTATCAGGACTTATGTAAACAACACCTAGGCAAATATTTCTGTCTAAACCGACTATTTTGGCCCATAGCTGTTCCACAGCGTCAGAAGCATGAGTGGAAGAAATTTGCGAATTCAATCGATTAGAAACTGCTATCAAAACACCACCTCCTCGTTTCTTTCCTGTGCTGAACGGATTTCGATCATTCCTGTATACATTGTATGCGTCTCCGAATAGTTGAGCGGAATGAAAACACTCATTGAGCCAAGTTTCAGTGAGCACAATGACGTCATACTGAGCATCTGAAACCGCGACAAAGAAATCGTCGATCTTAGTGCGCAATCCCCTCACATTTTGATACATCACACTGATGACGCGATCGGGCTCAGCTGGCAGCACTCCGGTGTTGTAGGACTGAAAATTTATATCACTGAGAAGAGGTGCAGAATCCGACCTAGCCTCGACAGGACATATACTGACAGAGCAGGGAATTCATCTGGCTCATTTACTCCGATGATTACAACATTCTGGTTGCCTGACGAGCAGTGCGGGGAGAGCGGTACGTTATGCAAATTTTCAAGCGTGCAGAGATGATCCGATCCACAATTTATGAGTGCGCTGTCACGTAACTGGAAGTCGAAGATTTTGACAAGGGGTGCGGTATCTTTCCTAGCCTCAACAGGACATATACTGTAAGTATTTTTGCCTGACAGAGCAGGAGTTGTCACTGACTCTAAATTGTTATTGCCTATGTAAGCGATGTCGAACACGTGCATGGAGTTGTAGAAACAATGAGCTGCTGGCCGTGCTGGACAGTTTGGTGCTCGTTGCTACGGTGAATAATCGATACGCTGTCGCTTTTGACGTAGGACTACGTCTTACGGCAAGTTTTGAGATAGGGTGTCATTCCAAAAAATCGAAAAATGCGAGCGTCACGAAAAATGAAAGTTTTTGAGCGCTAATAACTCAGCGGTTTTCCGATCGATTTTCAATATTCTTACACCAATCGATCGGAAAATCTTCTAAGAATTGACCCAAATGAAGAAAAGTATGGGTTCTTGATGTTGAACTATTGAAAAATTGAAAATAATGAACCTATGCTTTACCAGAATTCTCGCTTCGTGATTGGTTGGAAGATTCTATGTGATGATCTAAACCTGTACCAATTTGATATCTGTGCTTGGGAAGTAAGCCAAAACAGGTGACCAAGCCTCCTCATTTCAACAAGATTTCTTAACACCGCGGTTAAACCTAGACCATTTTGATGTCCTTGCTTGGGAAGTACGCCAGAAAGAGTGACAAAGCCCCCTCGTGCCAACAGATTTCTTACGAACGCGATTAAACCTAGCCCAATTTGATGTCTGTGTTAGGGAAGTATGCAAGAAAAAATGGCACAAGTTCGTTGTCCCAACAGAATGCAAATTCTTTACTGCGAGACGATTAAACCTCGGTAAATTTGATATCTGTGTTGGAAAAATGTGCTACAGCTGCAGTGTTCGGTAATAATACGACTCTGTGAATACGCATGCTTGCCGTTTCATTAGAAGTGCAGTGAAAAGATGTGCTGTTGATAAAATAGGATTGAATTGGGAAAATCCCTTCAACGTGGGAACCATGGGTAATAAAAACAATCTTTAATTTCAGTAAGGTAACAGGAAAGCAATAGTTTGTGTTCTTGGTTTTGTTAAATTGTTTTCAAATGCACAATCTTTTGAGAATTGAACGTATGCAATGTACTACTTTGATAAATGTTACATACAACGCATGTAGCATGTATATATGTTGCATAGAGCATGTATACATGAAGAATCGAATGATCACAAGCATGAATAATTGAATACATGCTGCTATCATTATAAAGAGACTTACGTAGTCCTGCGTCACCTATATGTGCGGTCGTGTCTTGTACACAACCCGTCTGATTTTTTTTAATTCTTTGCTGGTGAATTGGACATTGTGCGCTCCTAGCGGGATGGTTGATGTTAAGCGGTTCGGCATCATTTTGAAGATTTGTAGAATTAGCTATATTGCAGTTTACGCATTTATCGAAAACGGAGGTACAATCCCTTCGCTCATGTTGTTCGGCACATTTGGGGCAACATACTGGTTTTGTGCATAAAGACGCAATGTGTCCATATTCGGAGCAGCGGTAGCAGCGAAGTACATCGACGTATTCAATAACTCTGCATTTTTCCAAACCGATGTTCACGCGTCGCAGATTGATCAAGCTTTGAAAAGTTTTAGAATCGGTCTCAACAATCGCAAAATTGGACTTCGCTCGAATGACTTTCAATTCGGCCGCATCGGGAATATCGTTCTGTTTGCGCAGTTTGACTATCAAGCTATTTTCATCAAGTTCTTCAGTGTAGCCAAAAATTTTCACTCGGGGCTTTAATGCCTTTTGCATTTCGGTGTGATAGCATTCACCGAGCGACTTGCTTGCAGTTTCTAAAAGCTTTGCTGATGAAGCCGGTGAATCGCATGTCAGCACAGCTTCACCATTTGGCGTGAAGTAAGCCTCCTTTATAGAAAGAGAAACCGGATCGAGCTTGTCGCAAATATCACGTCGAGTCGCCTCTGCATTTTGAGCGGTTTTCGGTTTAATACGCACTGACTGTTCAATTTTTGTGACTCGCTTAGACTTGGCAGAAGGGATAGATACAGCTGGGCGCTGTTGCACGTCAGTTTCATTGTTTTCCGAAACACAGTGTTTATCGTGGTCGGGGGCACTGGCGATGCGGCGTTTGCCTGAACGAAGTAAACCTCCTTCGATAAGAGCTGAAGGGCCATGATTTGATCTTTTCTTGCTTGGCTGGTCAAATGTAGGCGTGCTGTCTGCTTTTCGCTTCGATGTTGGAACGGTTCGACGGAATGTTTAGATTCGAGCGGGTAACAGCCGCGTAGGAACGTTGAGATGGTTTATCGGTAACATCGTCAGTTGCAACGGTTTCATCTTTTAGAATAGCAGTCAGTTTGTCGGTCAATTGGTCACTAAAGCTGCGTTCGAACGCTTTCAGCTTGTTATCGAGTAAGGTTGACGTTTCATGCAAAATATTAGCAGAAATTTGCCTACAGATGTTGTCATTTAGTTTATGAGCGTTAGTCAGACAGTCGAGTAATTCATTACATTTTTTCTGAATATCGTTCAAGGAGAGTTGTTTCTTACGACAGTCGAAGCAAATGAATTTCAGTGCTACATTCTCACTCAAAGCAGTAATAGCAGAGGATTTCAAGTCAGAGCATTTAATATGCAGTATTTTGTCACAGCCTCCATAACAATATACTCGATCATTTTCACTTGCTATCTTCAGCGAACACGCTCCGCATATCACAGACGTCATCGCTTAGCTGTGTATTGTTTCGATGCCCTTCGGGCGACCGCTGGCAACGCCAGCTTTGTTTCACTCGAACTAAATATCCACTTCAGGTATCACGGAAATACAGGTAAAAATTGGCACTACAGAGTAAATCTCACACGGTGATTTCAGACTAACTGCACTAGGCCGCTGGCCAGTCGTCAAAAATATAGAAATAGTTCTGTTTGCACTAATTACTCAGCAAATTAACGGAGAGGTAAAATAAAAACACCTTAGCCATTAGTATATTGAACCTTCTGATAATAATAATGATTATTCATTGTCTGATAATGATAATGATTATTCATTGTCAAAGAATAAAAATTCTCCAGGAGAATTTATTCAAAAAATCATTAACAGCATTGATAATGGAAAAGGGCTTAAGTCCAAAATATAAACAAATTTAGTGAGTAAAGCTAGTCCAGCAAAAAATGTCCCACTCGGTATGTTTACATTTTAAACCCCTTTTCAATCGTTCGTATTGAAACATGCAAAAAGGGCTCTAAAATGTATACTCACTAGAAATGTTCGCAAATACATTGGAAAGAAAGAATTTAATTTATACTCCCAAACAGAAATAGATAAAAGCAAATTCTGTTTATAATGAACTCCACAAAACCGCACCAAAATCGTCAAACTTTGAGGCATTTAGAAGCAATTAGACAGCAAGTTCTATTTATAAATATATCAAATGTTCTCGGATTACTCGTAAAATAATTATCAGTTTCCTCGCGACCCTTTTGACGTAGGACTACGTCTTACGGCAAGTTTTGAGATAGGATGTCATTCCAAAAAATCGGAAAATGCGAGCGTCACGAAAAATGAAAGGTTTTGACCGCTAATAGCTCAGCGGTTTTCCGATCGATTTTCAATATTCTTACACCAATCGATCGGAAAATCTTCTAAGAATTAACCCAAATGAAGAAAAGAATGGATTCTTGATGTTGAACTATTGAAAAATTAAAAATAATGAACCTATGCTTTACCAAAATTCTCGCTTCGTGATTGGTTGGAAGATTCTTTGTGATGATCTAAACCTATATCAATTTGATATCTGTGCTTGGGAAGTAGGCAAAAACAAGTGACCAAGTTTCCTCATTTCAACAAGATTTCTTAACACCGCGGTTAAACCTAGACCATTTTGATGTCCTTACTTGGGAAGTACGCCAGAAAGAGTGACAAAGCCCCCTCGTGCCAACAGATTTCTTACGAACGCGATTAAACCTAGTCCAATTTGATGTCTGTGTTAGGGAAGTGTGCCAGAAAAAATGACACAAGTTCGTTGTCCCAACAGAACGCAAATTCTTTACTGCGAGACGATTAAACCTCGGCGAATTTGATATCTGTGTTGGAAAAATGTGCTACAGCTGTAGTGTTCGGTTATAATACGACTCTTTATGAATACGCATGCTTGCCGTTCCATTAGAAGTGTAGTGAAAAGATATGCTGTTGATAAAATAGGATTGAATTGGTAAAATCCCTTCAACGTGGGGAACCAATGGTAATAAAAACAATCTTTGATTTCAGTAAGGTAGCAGGAAAGCAATAGTTTGTGTTCTTGATTTTGTTAAATTGTTTTCAAATGTACAATCTTTTGAGAATTGAACGTATGCAATGTTACTGCTTTGATAAATGTTACATACAACGCATGTGGCATGTATATATGTTGCATATAGCATGTATACATGAAGAATCGAATGATTACAAGCATGAATACATGCTACTATCACTACAAAGACACTTACGTAGTCCTGCGTCACCTATATATGCGGTCGTGTCTTGTACACAACCCCTCTGATTTTTTTCGGATAATTGACACCTGGATAAAACTAATATTGTAAGTTGCTTTAGATTGATTATATTATCTTACTTGTCGATCTAACTTTGACGCAATAATTAGTCAACCAGAGGTATTAAAATATCTTTAAACAATCAGAAAAATTAATATTACTTTGATAAAACCGTGAATCTAAACAAATCTTGAAATAACAAGCCTTTTTGCCCTCCATCACAGCGGTGCATGCTTTCGATGTATATAGTTACAGCCACGCAGTCTGTTTCTCTATAGAGCTATAGCTAATTCGTTCACGAAGAAGTAGCAATATTTATTCTTCGTGAAGAATGCATGTTCATATTTTACTCTACTGAACTTTATCGCTTCCGAAGACAGCTTGCTTGAATTGCAATGTTCCAAATTTGAGAATGAGTGATTCTTGGCTGCATGGCAAACTTGCGACTGCTTAGCGAGTGACGAAGAAGGAGAGAATGTGAAATAGTCCGAATGAATTCTCTCGCAAAGCCGATGAGGTCTGATACCATGCGGTATCGAAATCCGTACAGCTTCGAAATCCGTACACCTAATACAATTTGCTTGATTATATGTATTAAACAGTCTAAATTCAAAATATTAATAATAGGTCTAGACCCGTAGTTTATTAGCATTACGTCAATGTCAAAATATAGGTAGTAGGCCACGAAATACAAGTAATAAAAATTAAAACGTTAATGCCTATCAGATTTCCTTCTAAATTGGCTGTGTTGTTAGCAATTTGCTAAGAAAATAACTTCCAATAAAATGAGGTGTAAAGCGTACTTGAAGTGATTTTCCTATTTAAAATCCCGAAAATCAATTTAAACTAAAGGTGTTTATCGTTCTACAGCTAAATTTCATTCATGATTGCATTGAAATAATATTTATTCATCATAATTAGTACTGTACGGATTTTGATTCAGTTTTACTAGTTGAATCTAAATCCGTACACCTGTGCAGTATCCTTAGCGATCCAACTTTATTCTATGTTTTGCCAAACAAAATGGAAATAACTAAAGTTAAATATATGTCGATAAACTGGAAGATGCCAATTACGATAATATATGGTGAATAATCCATTAATAAAGCATCGAGATAGTTTAAGTTCCGGTCACTACGATAAGAGCTACTATATTGAATTGGTATTCTCGAAATACCGGAGTCTCTTCTGAAATTTTTCAGCTTTCCGTATAATTTGCAACAAAAACCAAGAAAAAATGTTATATATTGTTTATAAGTGAAGTTAATTTACTCTAAAATGTTAAAAAAGTTTGTTTCTAAGCCTAATATTTCCTGAGGCATAAGGAAAAGAATGTAAGAACATTTAACAGAAGCGAGGTTTTGTTACAAGTGGGTGGTCCCATGGATAGAGGCAATATTTAATCAGTACCAAACCTGATATTTTAACTTTCCGACAGAAAATGAACAATTACCCATAATTTGGCTTAAAAACAAAAAGAATGATTCCTTGTGTTCCTACTGTGCGTGTGAACGACTCTTAGATGAACAGGACTAAAATACAATGCGTCAATTATCGAGAAAAGCATATTTTATAAAGCAATTAGTCAAATAAAGAAAAACAACTTAGCCACAAACTTTAAACTCATTTCGATCAAGCTTCCACGGATTTAGATTCAAAATTATGCGGACTTTATTTGATTTTTAACATGGTGTACGGATTTTGAGTCACAGGTGTACGGATTTTGAATCAGGCATAAAAAAGTGTACGGATTTTGAATCAAGAGCTGCACATTTTGATCTCGATTTTTTATAACTAGGATTAATTTTAGCTTCCTGTTATTCCAAATAACTTTAAAATAAGCATTATACTGTCAAAAGAAAACATGACGAATTGCTTATTACAATATCATAATTTTATATTGACCATTTAAAATTGTCTAGTTCTTAGGTGTACGGATTTCGATACGGCACGGTATACGAATCTTGTTTTCACCACTACTTTATCTCTATGAAGAATAACGAACGTGGTGAGTAAAGTGTATTCGCGATAAACAGCAAGCCTGGATGAAGTGATAAAAAATGACCAGCTTTTTTGGATGTGCAAGACGTGTTCGAACCTGATGAACGACATCCGTATAGAAAGGCAGTTCGTGCGGCATACGAATCGGGCCAGGAAAAAGTATTTTCTGCGCACAACGAAATTGTTGAATGTTTGAAACAGGAGATATTAGTCGAGTTGAAAAATGAAATTTTCCGTACTCATCAATTCCAACTCGATGACACCCAAAACATCAAAGCTTTATGCCTCAGGCTTCGTCTCAACTAAACGCCGTCGGCTTTTCAAGAAGCCTAGTATTAAGATGGGTCAAGCACAACGCCTTATGCGTCACTATCACCGTCACTCGGAAATTTAGCTGCTGCACCCACTGAACGATTTTGGCTATATTTATCACGTATCTCTCGTGATGTTACCGTTGAGCAAGTGCGAGCCTTAGTTTCCCGCCGTTTACAAACTGACGATGTCAACGTTGTAAGCCTTGTTGGAAAAGGACGCGATAAAAACACTCTGTCCTTTATTTCCTTCAAAATTGGATTAAGCACTAATTTCTAAGCTCAAGCACTGTTTCCTTCGACCTGGCCGAAAGGAATCGTTTATCGGGAATTCCAGGATACTTGGACTAGTGCAAATTTTTGGAAGCCAGAAGCGACACCAACTCGCAATGGAACCGTGCCAATAAACCTAGTGTCCAGCGCCCCCTTGGTAACGGAAGAACGGATATGATGAACTAACGACACCGCGATGCATATCAGAAAGCTCTATGGAGGCCTCCTCCCAGGTCCACACAGTCCAGCCGTTCACTGCCCTCGATCATCATAGTCGTCGCGGTCCTGTTGTCGAACCTGCGGTCGAGGTCCTCCAACCTACTCTCACAGGTAAGTACGTACCATACAATGGCCTCCCACTTCCTCAACGCTCTTCCGCTTCCAGCCGGGGTTCATTTGCTGTCACATCCGGCTGCAACTTAGCTACAACTACATCTTTGCCGCATTTATACGCCTCGCCTGTTCACTGCACGCAGTTCTGTTCATTAACATCCGGTCCGGGACGCCAATCACAACGCATCATGGAAGCCCCTTATCCGCCTAGCTCAGTCATGCCTGTTGCAGTTACCGATAGTCGATCACAATTCGCTCGTTCCTGTCATCCAAGCCGTCCCGGCCCTGAGTCTAGTGCCGGTGAAGGGGTCTTCCAAACTTCTCGCTTTGGCAAGTATCCTAGCAGTAAGACTGACGACGCTGACGATCCTCCAACTCCTATGATGCCCCCCTTCAGCTGCCCCATCAGCTGCCTCGAACGCCCTGATATATTATCAGAACGTTGGCGGAATGAACACCTCTATTGCTGAGTACCAGTCAGCTTTCGCCGACAGCTGTTTTGACGTCTACGCCCTATCCGAAACCTGGATGAATCAAAATACATCGACAAGCCAGCTGTTAAACGACTCTTACTCTGTTTACCGGCAAGACCGGTCGCCTTCGAATAGTCATAAAACCACTGGAGGTGGTGTTTTGTTAGCTGTTCGCTCTAGTTTTAAATCCCGTATAGTAAACCCCCCAGATTGTTCGAAAGTCGAACAATTGTGGGTCACCATTGCCACTGTTGACGCAACTATCTACCTTTGTTTAGTCTATATCCCTCCAGATCGGATTAACGACGATAATCTAATCGATTGCCCTCTCGAGTCACTCAACTGGGTAGTTTCGCAATTGGAGCCTAGAGATAAAATTATAGTTTTTGGTGATTCCAACCTAAGCGCGATCTCTTGGCAGCGTAATTCTTGCAGTTCTCTTTTTGCAAACACCTCTCGTTCCTCTATTGGTACAGCTGCAAAAAAACTACTTGATGCATATAGTACCGCTGGACTTAGACAGATATGCGCGATTGAAAACGAAAATCATCGTATTTTGGATCTGTGCTTTGTTAGTGATGAATTATGTGTAGACTGCACGGTTATGGAGGCTCCGGTACCACTAGTAAAATTCTGCAAGCATCATCCTCCCATACTAACGCAGCTAAAGATTAGCCCACAACAACGCTTCCAGGACGTTTCTGAAAGCCTCTCATATGACTACAGAAAGGCTAATTTCAATGGCATAAACGATTTTCTGGCGCATGTTGATTGGGACGAAGTTCTTTGTGATTATGATGCCAGTCTCGCTGCGACGACGATTTCTAGCATCATTGCGTATGCTATCGACCAATTCGTAAGCGTAAAATCTAAATACGTACCGGCTAAACCAGCCTGGACAATCGCCGATCTCAAGTGCCTCAAAACAGCTAAACGTGCAGCCCTCAGACAATATAGCAAATACCGTACTGACGCGACGAGGATAAGATATGTAGCTGCAAACATTAATTACAAGCAACTCAACGACCGCCTGTACAACGCCTACTAGAGTAATCTGCATCGCCGCCTGAAGGCAAACCCTAAAAGTTTCTGGCGATACGTGAATGAACAGCGTAAAGAATCAGGATTGCCCTCTACGATGTCCAATGGACAAATTGAAGCTGATTCAACCGTTGACATTGCCGATTTATTCCGTTCTCACTTTAGTAATGTTTTCACTGACGAATATCGCGAACCGCAGGATGTAGCTGTCGCCACTGAAAATGTTCCTCAACTTTCCGTTCCTGCGCTGCCGTTTGTTGTCTCCGCTGATATGGTCACATCAGCTGGAAAAGTATTAAAACCCTCCATGGGATATGGCCCTGACGGTATCCCTTCAATCATTTTGAAGCGCTGTATGGAGACACTTGCTAAACCGTTTACAACAGTGTCCAACCTATCCTTGGCTACTGGCGTATTTACAAACTGCTGGAAACAATCATATGCTTTTCCTGTTTTTAAAAAAGGTTGCAAGCGAATCGTCTCGAACTATCGGGGCATAGCTGCATTAAGTGCCATGTCTAAATTGTTTGAACTGATAATTCTTCAGGAGCTTACTCAAAGATACAATCACTACATTTCGTCGGATCAGCACGGATTTATGCCCAAACGATCTACAACAACCAACTTGACCTGTTTCACCTCGTTTGTAATACGCCAAATAGAGAAGGGTCATCAAGTAGACGCTATATACACTGACCTATCCGCAGCATTTGATAAAATGAATCATCAAATCGCAATTGCTAAATTTGAACGACTTGGCATGAATGAACATATGCTTCTCTGGCTTCAATCATACCTTAGCGAACGAAGCATGTCTGTAAAAATCAGTGATCACATTGCATCGCCATTTCCAGTTTGTTCTGGTGTTCCACAAGGAAGCCACCTAGGGCCGTTTTTATTCCTACTGTACATGAACGATGTGAACTTTATCTTGAAATGCATGAAACTCTCGTATGCTGACGATTTGAAACTTTACCATACGATACAGGAGCCTCAAGACACAGTCTTTCTGCAGAAACAGTTGGAAGTCTTCGCTGAATGGTGTCGAATCAATCGTTTATCGCTAAATGTATCTAAGTGCTCGGTAATCTCATTTGGCCGAAAACGCTCACTTTTTCACTTTGACTATGCCATAGAAAGTGCACGTTTGCATCGTGAATCCACAGTTAAGGATTTGGGAATTCTGCTGGACACTAAAGTAACATTCAAGGACCACATCTCATACGTAGTGACCAAAGCTTCTTCACAGCTGGGCTTCCTCTACACTGCTCAGCATGCTGGATATCAATATACGTCGCCGTAGTCTTCGATCTCATTCGTTTCTCAACGTTACTCCAGCAAGAACAAATTATGGCTTACATGAGCCAGTACGTAGTATGTCTCGTATTTTCAACACATGTTACTATGTATTTAATTTTAATGTATCGCGAGAAACAAATAAGTGTAGTTTTAGACGTGTTTTAGGTTGATTTCTATTGTATATTTACTTGTAGTATAATTCATGTGCAGTTGTGTAGTTAGCACTGTCATTGGGGTGATGTTTTACCTGTTGACTTTAATAATAATAAATAATAAAAAAAATAATTCAATGACCCGATCTGCTTTAAAGCTCTCTATTGCTCTATTGTACGGTCAACGCTGGAATTTGCGAGCATCGTTTGAAACCCGCATCACATCGCACGCACATTACGCAACATCGTTGTCTGGTCCGCCAGACTGGAAAACGTACAGCGAAAATTTGTTCGATATGCACTTCGTCATCTTCCGTGGAGGGATCATCAGACCCAAATTGTCCGATGAATTATACGAATAAATTATAGTATATAACAAGAATTATAGGACAAATCCTGGTCACGGCACCAATGTTCTTGATCGTCTTTACTTTACCTAACGGGACTGTGATATTCACCAGCAATATATGACGAACAAGTGTTGCGATATGCACACCACCGCCAGCGGCGGTGGCTGCGAACTGATTGAACATAAGACTCACGTTTATTGCCCTATTTATACATCGGTCGATAATAGCTTATTGTTACTACATCTAGCCAGAACAATAATAGCGCTTTGTCTCATCTTCGACCGAGTACACTGATTGTGGTTCTGCTAGATGTGAAGGTCAACGCGGTCATATTGCGGCTTTGTGCCGCAACACACCCCTTTCCTTCTAACCCCCTCATATGTTATACTATCACGGCAAATATTTGAGTACTATCAGCTTTATTTTATTTAACGTAGCAATGGGGGGAGTTGTTTTCCCTTTACTATGCGGAAACATTGAAAATTTGTGTATTAAACTACCCATGATTTCAGGATTATGTAACTGACCAAATGAATCATCTAATGTCGAACTCCTCAGAAACTTGCAAAACTCGAGATCGTGACAAAGATCATCCGTGATTTACAATTGATGTATTTACTTACTTTACTTTTTCGGCGACAATCCGCTTAACGAATCCATGCCGAATTCAGGAATCGTTGCCACATTACTCGATCTTGGGCTGCCGCCCTCTAGTCACCCCTACCATCCGCTGTTCTAGCATCCTCGCAACAGCGCTCATCCATCGAGTACGGAGTCTGCCTCTTTCGGGTTCTCTGCTAAATATTGTTTTCGCTGGTCTCTCATCCGGCATCCTTGCTACGTGGCCAACTCATTGTAGCCTGCCGTATTTTAATCGCTTCACAATATCCACATCCGCATTGTGTATTCGGTATATTTCATGATTCATGCGCCTGCGCCACACTCCTTCGTCTAATATACCGCCAAGAATTGATCGCAGGATCTTACGCTCGAAAACGTCAAGAGTTCGTCGGTCGCTCTCTTTCAACGACCACGCTTCGTGGCCGTAAAGTACCATCAGCAGAATTAGCGTCTTATAGAGCGCGCGTTTTTTGTACGAAGTTGTAGGCTACGGGACCTCAGTTGGCTACGTAATCCGTAAAAGGCCCTGTTGGCAGCCACAATCCGCCTTTTTGACATCACGGCTCACATCGTTATCACATGTTACGTACCAAGGTAAACAAATATGTCGACCACTTCAAAAGTATCTCCATCTATCACCATCGCAGTTCCAACACCCGAAGGGCTACCACGCTCTCCAAATTTATGTTACTTATACTTTGTTTTGCTGAAATTTATTATAAGCCCTATCCTCGCAGCTTCCTCCTTAAGATGCGTGTATGCTTCTTCCACAGCTCTACGGTTAACACCAATGATATCGATTTCCTCCGCGAATCCTAGGAGCTTATGAGATTTCGTGATGATGTTGAAGGCAATGTTGAACAGCAAATTCGATAGTCCGTCACTTTGCTGCAAACCTTCTAACGTCACAAACGAGTTCGATGTCTCACCCGCTATCCTGACGCTTGATTTTGAACCATCAAGGGTAGCACGTATCAGACTATACAGTTTTGTTGGTAAACCATGTTCGAGCATAATCTGCCACAGCTCATTTCGTTTAACTGAATCGTACGCCGCCTTGAAGTCTATAAACAAATGGTGAGTCTGCAAGTTGAATTCCCGGAATTTATCGAGGATCTGTCGCAAGGTGAACATTTGGCCCGTTGTGGAGCATCCCTCTCGAAAACCACACTGATATTCACCAACAAAGGTTTCCTGCAACGGCCTCAGTCTGAGAAACAGGATGCGGGAGAGAATTGTATGCAGAACTGAGGAGAGTAATGCCTCGATAATTGCTGCATACGATGGCTCTTTTTGTAAATAGGGCATATAAGCCCTTCCAACCAGTCGGTAGGTAATTCCTCATCAGTCCATACCTTTAGTATAACCTGACAATTGATGTACTGCACAGTTTAATTAATGGCAATACGAAATTTGCCGGGTAAGCTAGTTTGTTATAAAACACTCCTATTGGGAATATTAAAACAAACATACGTGGATAATTTTTTTCAATTGTTTTTGTTTTAAATTGTAAATCATTCCACATGAATTAACTGTAAAAGAATTTACTTTATTTATTTATTCGTCAAGCATTTATAGACTACATAATCTATACCTATAAAAATGTATTTCTGTCTGTCCGTATGTTCCTTAAAGAATCGAAAACTACAGAACCGATCGGCGTGAAAATTTGCATGTTTTTGGGGCCAGGGAAGGTTCTTATAATGGTTAGAGCCTCCTCCCCCCACTAAGAGGGGGGGGGGGCTCCCATACAAATGAAACACAAATTTATGCATAACTCGAGAACTAATCAAGCAAATGGAACCAAATTTGACATGTAGGTGTTTTCGGAGATAAATTTTTTTCTATGGAATTGGGACCCCTCCCCTCTTATGACCCCTTTTCCCTTTAAAATGGGGGGCTTCCATACAAATGAAATACCAATTTCCTCATAACTCGAGAACTAATCAAGCAAAACGAACCAAATTTGGCATGCGAAGGTTTTTGGATGCAAGAATTTTTTCTGTGGTGAATTAGGACCCTTTCCTTCTTTAGAAGGGGTGGACCCCTATACAAATGAAGTACAAGTTTCCTCATAGCTCGAGAACTAATTAATCAAATGGAACCATATTTGGCAAGTGGGTGTTTTTGGAGGCATGAATTTTTTCTATGATGAATTAGGACCCCTTACCTTTTTAGGAGGGGGGGGCTCCCATACAAAAGAAATACAAATTTCCTCATAACTCCAGAACTAATCAAGCAAATGGTATCAAATTTAGCATATGGGTGTTTTTAAATGCAATTTTTTTTCTATGGTGAATTGAGACCCCTCCCCTCTTTAGGAGGGGAATTATGACCTCTATGGTGAATTGAGACCCCATCCCCCTCTTTAGGAGGGGAATTATGATCCCTCATCCTTCAATAGTGGGAGGGGGCTCCTATACAAATGAAATACAAATATCCTCATAACTAGAGAAGTAATCAAGCAAATGTAACTAAGTTTGGCATGTAAGGAGTTTTGGAGGCAGGAATTTTTGACGTAGGACTACGTCTTACGGCAAGTTTTGAGATAGGGTGTCATTCCAAAAAATCGAAAAATGCGAGCGTCACGAAAAATGAAAGGTTTTGAGCGCTAATAGCTCAGCGGTTTTCCGATCGATTTTCAATATTCTTACACCAATCGATCTGAAAATCTTCTAAGAATTGACCCAAATGAAGAAAAGTATGGATTCTTGATGTTGAACTATTAAAAAATTGAAAATAATGAACCTATGTTGTACCAGAATTCTCGCTTTGTGATTGGTTGGAAGATTCTTTACGATGATCTAAACCTATACCAACTTGATATCTGTGCTTGGGAAGTAAGCCAAAACAAGTGACAAAGTTTCCTCATTTCAACAAGATTTCTTAACACCGCGGTTAAACCTAGACTATTTTGATGTCCTTGCTTGGGAAGTATGCCACAAAGAGTGACAAAGCCCCCTCGTACCAACAAATTTCTTACGAACGCGATTAAACCTAGTCCAATTTGATGCCTGTGTTAGGGAAGTGTACCAGAAAAAATGCCACAAGTTCATTGTCCCAACAGATCGCAAATTCTTTACTGCGAGACGATTAAACCTCGGCGAATTTGATATCTGTGTTGGAAAAATGTACTACAGCTGTAGTGTTCGGTTATAATACGACTCTGTATGAATACGCATGGTTGCCGTTCCATTAGAAGTGTAGTGAAAAGATGTGCTGTTGATAAAATAGGATTGAATTGGTAAAATCCCTTCAACGTGGGGAACCATGGGTAGGGTAATAATAACAATCTTTAATTTCAGTAAGGTAGCAGGAAAGCAATAGTTTGTGTTCTTGATTTTGTTAAATTGTTTTCAAATGAGGGGGTTAGAAAGAAACGGGTGTAAGTGACAAAATTGAAAAAATCGAGATAATGATAGGAAACGATACTTTGAGCATGGTTTTATGCATGCTAGAAAATTCATGTCAAAATTTTACCGTTTAATGACTTTTTTAGAAACATGAAAAAAAGAGCAAAATAAAAGTTGGGTTTCACTTGGAAGGAAAGGGGTGTGTAAGTGCAAATAACATTTTCAAAAATGTCTTATATCTCCCAAAAATTATAAAATGCTTTTCCAAGATTTCAATAGAAATTAATAAAGTGAAGTTAACAGAACCATAGTGCGCCATTAGTTTTGTATTTTAACCTGACGAATTTTCTAGCTGACTTCTAGCTTAACTTTGGATCCGATTTTCTCGAAATATACTTTTTGTCACTTACACCCCTTTCCTTCTGAGCGACTCAAGTGTACAATATTTTGAGAATTGAACGTATGCAATGTTACTACTTTGATAAATGTTACTTACAACGCATGTAGCATGTATATATGTTGCATATAGCATGTATACATGAAGAATCGAATGATTACAAGCATGAATACATGCTACTATCACTACAAAGACACTTACGTAGTCCTGCGTCACCTATATATGCGGTCGTGTCTTATACACAACCCCACTGATTTTTTATTATGGTTTGAGACCCCTCACCCCTGTGGACTCTCATACAAATGAAACAGCAATTTTTGCGTAACTCCAAAACTAATCGAACTTGAGAAATTTTAGACTTTTTCATAAAACATTAGTCAATATCAAGACCACCAAAAATTATCAATAGTAACATTAGATAATTCAGTGCCAGACGGCTACAGGCCGCGAGTGTTGCTGGCGGAAGTGCCAGCCACTGCGGGGAGGGGGAAGCCCCCCGTAGAGATCACCTCTGTCTAGGTTTATTTATTTTCCTAGATCTGCTGACCTAGATCTGCGAAACTTCATATTCTGCGTTATGGTCAACCGAGAATTGGTGTTCCGCAAAATGGTATTCGGCGAAATGGTTTATAATGATGGCGAATATTCAAATGCTATCCGCTTTGTTTTATCAGGCTAAGCAGGGGGGGGGGAGTTGTTTTCTACTTTACTGTGAGGAAAATTTGTATATTAAAACACCCATGAACTCCACAGAAACTTGTAAAACTCGAGGTTGTGACAAAGGTCATCCGAGATTCACGATTTATGTACAACACTGTTTAATTTGTGGCAATACGAAATTTGTCGGGTCAGCTAGTCTAATATAAATATGTGTCTCACTACTCAATGCTCGTTGTCCCACTCTTCCCACCTATTGGGAAACCTTCAGATTTGTGATTGTAACTAATTTAGTTTATAACCAAAATGACTGAAATTTTTTTTCAGACAACTAGAGGCATATACCTTTCAAATGGATTGAAGAGCTCATTAGTGGGCATCACCAAAAAAATTCAAATTTTGAGAAAAAAGTGTCTCACTGTAGACGTCTCTCCCCTACATTTAGATTTAGCGCAATACATTTTTTCATACACTAAATACTCCACACATTCTTTCTACGTGAAAAGAACGTAAACTTCTCTACAGAAAGTTACAGAACTTTTAGTTGATCGTTATTTGAACAAATAATATCATCTATTTGATTTTCACATAAACACATTTGTGCGAACTACATGAATTCACGCAAATTGAACGGGATTAGATAGAAAATATTCACATAACTCTTACGGGAAAAGTTTCGACGTATAGATTATTTTGGATGTACACAATCGAAATTCAGAATATCATGAAAAGTTAGCTTTTGTAGAAATAAAATTTACAATACTTATAGATAGATGACCGTAGTTATTAAAACTGTAAAATCTCAGTAACCCGACCATATTTGGGACAGAACGTGACATGTTGTATCTTCTTCTTCTTCTTCTTAGGTGGCTTGCCGTCCTAAGACAAAGTCTGTTGAACAAAATTTCTCCGTGTAACTCGGTTGAGGGCTACCGCTCTCCAATTCCTCGGACACCGAGTACTCTCCGCCAAATCTCGCTCCACCTGGTCTAATCATCTTGCTCGCTGCGCTCCTGGTTGTCTTGTTCCTACCAGATTTGAGGCGAACACCATCTTTGCAGGGTAGTTGTCCGGCATTCTTGCAACATGCCCTGCCCATCGTATCCGTCCAGCTTTAGCCACCTTCTGGATACTGGGTTCGCCATAGAGCTGTGCGAGTTCATGGTTCTGATAAATAGTTTACAGTAAACCCCCTCGATCTTATCTAGATTAGTTTGATAGCATATAATTATCTTGGTTACATTTTGTACAATAATCGTTTCCGGTAGAAAACCTATAAAAGCAATTGTTAACTATTGTAAAGTCTCTTTCTCCATTTGGACGTCTAATAAAGTACATCAAACTTAAACTCGAGTCTGCGATTTATCAGTGGCGACGAGCGAGAATCGCGTAAGTATCGTGAGGAAACACACGTGCTAAGACATGCTGCCCGGAGGAAATAAGAAAACGGACGGCACGGAAGATGCCAGTGTGGTGAATAAATTAATTGGATCTTTGGACAATTTATTTATTTTATTTATTTATTTATTATTATTACTTCATCTGACTATAGTCTACATGAATGGTTTCTATAAAACATTGGTGCTTCTTAACCTTTGTACAAATTTATACGATGGCTCGTCGAAATTAAACAATTCTTCCACTTTAGAAAATGTTCTAACACATGCAGTGACGGGTTCATTACATCCAAAGACGGTACGGTGGAATGGAGTTTGCAGTAAGCCGGTGGAACGTAGAGTCCGTTGCGAAGCACGAAAGTCCAATAGAGATAAAAGTCTGGGGGAATCAATTTCACCGTTGATGACTTTGGCCACGAATACTGCCTGGTGCGTTTTTCGTCGATAATCTAGCGAGTCTAGATCAAGTAGCCGGCAGCGATCAGAATACGGTGGGAGAATCTCGGGATGACGCCATGGTAGATGTCGCAGGGCAAGCCGAATGAATTTCCTTTGTACTCGTTCGATGCGCAGGTTCCATGTTAACTGCTGAGGACACCATACAATACTACAGTTTTCAAGCAGTGGCCGAACCAGAGCACAATACAAGGATTTCAGGCAATGCGGATCATTGAAATTTCGTCCAATTTTAGAAATGAATCCCAGTTGACGCATTGCCTTCGAAATAATCGATTCACGGTGTAGGTCGAATGTTAGCTTAGTATCAAGTAGCACACCAAGGTCGCTAACGTGGTCTACTCTGCGCAGCTCAGACCCCTCAATCTGATAGTTAAATAGAATCGGACTTTTAATACGGTAAAAACTTATCACTTCACATTTTGCCACACTTAGTGTGAGCCAGTTTCGTTTACACCAATCAACAAATGTATCGAGTAATTCTTGCAGGCGGCGACAATCATCAGTTTTTCCAATAGGTAGAAATAATTTCAAGTCATCAGCGTACACAAGTCTGCATTCGAATTTCATCCCGAGCACGGATTTCGACGATTACATGGAACGAGCGGAGAATTTTTTTGAGCTCAACGGAATTAAGGATGATACATTTAAGAGGAAACTAATCGTCCACTACATTGGTCTGCCGGCACTCAGAAAGTTGAATCAACTGCTTTACCCTAGAACGCATAAGGATGTAACATACGACGTGGTAGTTACTAAATTGAAGACGTATTTCAGCCCGAAACGTAACCGCGTGGCCCAATCAGTCGAGTTCTTTAAACGAAACCAACAAGAATTCGAGAAAGTGGCAGATTTCGCTGTGGAACTCCAGGCCCTGTCCAAATATTGTGTGTTTGGAGATTTTTTAGACAAAGCATTACGTGACAAATTCATCGCCGGAATCACAAATACTAAGATTCAAAGAGAGCTAATGAAAAGTGACGATAGTTCGACCTTCGAGCAAGCGGTAGAAAATGCAAAAGTTTTGGAACAAATCGAAGAGGACACGGAGAAAATGAAGACGCGGAATGGTGCGGTAAATCGAGTAAATACAAACGCCGGTTCCTATGCAAGGAGAGACAGAGACAGAACTCGAGGAAGAAGCAGCTCCAGAAGACGAAATTACTCAGCAGGTCAAGGTCAACGAAATTTGAACTCAAGGCAAGGTTCACGAAGAAATCGATCGGCAGTGCGCTGCTTCAACTGCTCCAAAATGGGCCACATCGCGAGATTCTGCAGATTCCCGAAGGAGAGGACCAATACCATGGCGAGAGTAACCGACGATGACGCTTCGAGCAATAGTTCGGAGTGTAGTCAAGCACGCGCTATCAACCACGTGGCGCCTGAAGCACTCTTCCATGAGCTTTGACTATATGGAAAGTGTATTTGTTTTGAGATAGATTCTGGGGCGTCGTATACAATCATGTCAGAGATTGATTATAGCAATAATTTTGCCCGGTATCCGCTTAAAAATTCCGAAGTTCGATTGGTGGTTATGACAGGGGACAAGTTGGTGATAAAGGGAGTTTTTGAGGTTAAAGTTAGTAAGCCAAACGATGATAAAGTTCATTCGTTAAAGGTGGTGGTAGTCAAAAGTGGCAACAAGAATTTCGTGCCGCTTCTGGGACGCAACTGGTTAGACGCTCTCTATCCCGGTTGGAGAGATCGATTTGTTAATTCGATCAGTAGTAGTGATGATTTAGAAAGGAAGCGTTCATTACTAATATCGCAGGTTAAAACTAGATATTGTGAAATAATAACGAAAAACCTGGAAGAGCCGATTGACGGGTTTGTGGCGGAAATATATTTAAGAGACGATTCGCGCCCGGTTTTCTTTAGAGCAAATGATGTTCCCTATGCATTAAAAGACAAAGTGAGTGATGAGTTGGATCGGCTAGTGCGGGAGAACGTTATTAAACCAGTAAAAAGAAGCGAATGGGCTTCGCCAATTGTGATAGTCCCAAAAAGTGACGGTAGTATTAGACTATGTGTAGACTGTAAAGTGACCATTAATAAGTTTATAAATACTGAACACTACCCACTTCCCAATATAAGTGATATTTTTGCAAATTTGAGTGGTTTCCGATATTACGCTAAAATAGACCTATCGGGTGCATACATGCAAGTGAGGGTATCAGAAGAATCTCAAAAGTTTTTGACGATTAACACCCACAAGGGACTTTATGAGTACCTGCGTCTACCTTTTGGAATATCGAGTGCCGCGTCAACGTTTCAACGAATAATGGATGAGATTTTAATCGATTTAAAAGGGGTTCAGTGCTATCTCGATGATATCCTCGTTGGAGGTGACACGGTCGAGGACTTAATAGAAAAAGTGTTTGGGGTGTTTGAACGGCTAAAGCAGTATAAAGTTAAAGTGAATTTGGAGAAATGTGAATTCCTAGTGCCGAAAATTTCATATTTGGGTCATGAAATCTCGGAGAATGGGTTGAGCCCTTGTGAAGAAAAAGTAAAGGCGATTGCTAGAGTACCTAGGCCTAGTGACGCCACACAGCTTAAATCGTATCTTGGAATGGTGAATTATTACTCGAAATTTGTGCCCAATTTGTCTATACGGTTAGCGTCTCTGTACGCGTTAATTAGGAAAAATGCGCGGTTTTGCTGGACGAAAGACTGTGAACTCGTTTTCCAGCAATCGAAGAAAATGTTACTCAATAAAAAAGTTTTGCAGTTGTACGATCCGAGGCTGCCAATCGTCGTTATTTGTGACTCAAGCTCTGTTGGGGTAGGAGCTGTTCTGTGTCATAAAATAGGGGAAGTGGAGAAACCAGTATTTTACGTCTCGAGCACATTATCACCCGCGGAAAGGAATTATCCAAACTTGCACAGAGAAGCTTTGGCCATAGTGTTTGCGCTTACTAAATTCGCAAAATATATTTTCGGAAAGAGAATAATAGTGGTTACGGACAATAAGCCGTTGGTGTCGATTTTTAACCAGAAGAAAGGAATTCCGCCGTTGGCCGCAGCCCGGCTCCAAAAGTACGCGTACGCGATATCAATCTTTGACTTTGATATCGTTTATAGAAAGGGTGAGAAGATACCAGAAGCCGATGCCTTATCAAGGTTACCAATTGAAGGCGAAACAGGTATAGATTCAGAAATTCGGATGAATAATGTGCGGGAAGAGATTTCCATCGATTGGAATGCAATTGGAAGAGAGACGCAGAAGGATAAGCTGTACCGAAAGCTGTTTAAGTGTGTTCGTGACGGTTGGGAAGACCATGCGGTGCCGAACGATCTGAAATTTTATTATGGCAAAGTGAGTTCCTTATCTACGGATGGTGAATGTCTCTTGTATTGCGAGAGAGTGATGGTGCCAATGTCCTGCCGTGAACGTGTTCTCGAGCTATTGCATGGCTGTCATCTGGGCATAGTTCGGATGAAGCAAATGGCGCGTAAATACGTGTATTGGCGTGGACTGGACGAAGATGTGGAGAGATTCGTAAAGTCATGCCGAGTTTGCAGTGTGACTGGTAAGGCCGTTACTAAGGAAATTTCCAGGTGGCCTTCGGTTAACAGGCCCTTCGAAAGACTGCACTTAGATTTCTGCCATATTGCGGGAAAAACGTTGTTGGTAGTAATAGATTCGTTTTCCAAATGGATGGAAGTAGAGATTATGAGGAGCACAGATGCTCAATCAGTGATTGATGTTTTGGATTCGTTGTTTCTAATTTTCGGTTATTGTGAGACTATCGTTTCAGATAACGGACCACCTTTTGGAAGCGTTATGTTCAAGAGGTGGGCAGACTGGTTTGGAATTAAATTGATTAAAAGTCCTAGTTATTGTCCCGAAGCAAATGGATTTGCTGAACGAGCGGTGCAGACTGCGAAGACGTCGCTTAGGAAGCTGCTCAACGATCAAAATTATATGCACAAAAGCTTAAGTGATTTGATTAAAACTTTCTTAAAAAGCTATAGAAACAGTTACTGCCAAGTTATAGGTTGTACGCCAGGTAATAAGATTTTCAATTATGAGCCAAAAACGGAACTTGATGTAAAATTAAAAGCTAAAGATGGAAAACCGAAAAAAGTTACATTTAGTGATGAAATTATACAAAACCATAATTTAAAAGAAAAAGATTGTAGTAAAAATAAGGTATCAGAGCAAGTAAATGTAAAAGAGCGGGCTAAAGAAAAATATAAAGTCGACGATTTAGTTTGGTATAAAAATGAATTCAAGTCAGATTGGTTGGTAAACGGCCGGATAATGCGGAATATAGACCCCATAGTGGTCGTTAGCCTCTTATCCAGCCACTCCGATCCCGACCTCCTCGTGGTACCAGCCGGAATACGAGCAACCTTAGCGGAGATCGGGTAACCAACCCCGGTGGAAACTAAGGTCGTATACTAACCGGGAAGGAGGTAGTGAGTCTCGGCACTATAAGATGGCAGCCCCATCACGAGACTCGGTAGTGTTGCCCCAGTACGGCTACACACCTAAACAACACAAACTAACAACATTCAAGCATATTCGGAGCGGAATATTCGGCATCGACCTAGGCGACGGAATAAGGACGACGAATGGAGACTCGGGACTTGGAACTGCAGATCGCTAAATTTCGCAGGTTGCGAGCGGGTGCTGATTGAACAGCTGGAACCCCGCAAACTCGGCATCGTAGCTCTGCAGGAAATCTGTCGCAAAGGAGAGAAGGTATGGAAGATACGTGGCGGAAAGGCCCAGTTTTACCAGAGCGGTGGCGCTACCAACGAACTGGGAACGGGCTTTGTAGTGCTGGGCGGAATGCAGGATCGCGTGATAGATTGGAAGGCGATCAACGAGAGAATGTGTGTATTGAGGATAAAGGGTCGTTTCTTCAATTATAGCATCATTAACGTGCACTGCCCGCACGAAGGTAGACCCGACGATGAGAAAGAAGCGTTCTACGCGAGGCTGGAGGCAACGTACGACAGCTGCTCGTCACGGGACATCAAGATCGTCATCGGGGATATGAACGCCCAGGTCGGTAGGGAAGAAATGTATAGACCGGTGGTAGGACCCCATAGCCTGCACACCGACACAAACGATAACGGCCAACGATGTATAAACTTCGCAGCTTCCCGAGGCCTGGTGATCCGAAGCACCTTTTTCCCGCGCAAGGATATCCACAAAGCCACCTGGAGATCACCTGACCAACGTACAATGAACCAAATTGACCACGTTCTCATAGAGGGCCGGTTCTTCTCTAACATCACGAACGTACGCTCCCGTCGGGGTGCGGATATCGATTCTGACCATTACCTAGTAGCAGTACATGTGCGCTCAAAGCTGTCCACCGTATACCGGACACGTCAAAGCCGCCCTCCTCGGCTGAACATCAGGCAGCTAGATAACCCACAAGCTGCCGAGAACTACGCGCGAGTACTGAATGAGGCACTGCCTTCTTCCGAGGAGTTAGGTGCTTCAAACCTCGAAGACGGTTGGGGCAGAATACGCTCGGCCATCGGAGAGGCCGCTACCGCGGCACTAGGTATTAAGCCTCGGAGTACACAAAATGATTGGTTTGATGGGGAATGCCAACAAGCGGTGGAGGAGAAAAAAAATGCTTGGAAAAATTATCTAAGTATTGCCACTAGAGAGAACCTGGCCAAGTACCGACGAGCTAGGAACAAGTTGACCACGATCCTGAGGAGAAAAAAGCGCCAAAAGGAGGACAGGGATTTTTTTTTCCTGTATGGACTCATCACTGCGACCATTATAGTTAGATCTATTGTGATATCGCCCGGGTGTTTGTTGTATAACCCGCACTGCATTTAGTTTGGCTATAGTCGCTATTGAGTGAGCGATATGCTTATTGAATTTTTTTTTTTTTTTTTTTTTTTTGCGTGCTTGTGTGTAATTGGGTACCCTTCTTCCAATACTTTACTCTACTTTACCCACCTCGTTCCACATGACAGCGCACAGTCCCCAATTATAGTCATCCCTGGCGTAGCAAACCAGTGCATTTTTACTATAAGGGTCTCATTTTTGCACTGTCAATAGGCCATATCGGGATAATATAGAACTCAGCATGAAGGAAGGGCGATGAGGGGCCTGAGAATAAACCCATGCTAAAGTCACTTTGACATCGAATGGCCTGATTCTACTAAGATTCGAACCCATGACCATTCGCTTGTCAAAGCAGACTCGGTAACCTTGCGGCTACAGAGCCCCTGAGGACAGGGATCGTGAAGAATTGGAGCAACTATTCCGAGCTAATGACACGCGCAAGTTTTATGAGAAGGTAAACCAAACTCGGAAGGGCTACACACCGAAACCTGACATGTGTAGGGACGAGGGAGGGAATCTAATTACAAACGAGCGCGAGGTGGTCGACAGGTGGAAGCAGTTCTTCGATGAACACCTCAATGGCGAAGTCGCAGAAGGAGGCGGAACGGAAATTAACCTAGGAGCGCCCATGGAAGATAGTGATGTCCTAGCACCTGATCTCCAAGAAGTCAAATGAGAAATCAGATTGCTGAAGACCAATAAAGCCGCTGGGAAGGACCGCCTACCGGCAGAGCTTTATAAACATGGCGGAGAAACGCTAGCAAAGGCTCTACACTGGGTTATTTCGAGGATATGGGAGGAGGAAAAGCTACCGGAGGAATGGATGGAAGGAGTGGTTTGTCCCATCTACAAAAAGGGTGATCGGCTAGACTGCTGCAACTATCGCGGTATTACGCTGGTAAATGCCGCCTACAAGGTACTCTCCCAGATCCTGTTACGCCGGCTGTCACCGATAGCACAAGGTTTCGTAGGGAATTATCAGGCGGGTTTCATGGGGGCTCGCGCAACTACGGACCAAATTTTTACTATCCGACATATTTTGCAGAAATGTCGGCAGTACAACGTGCCCACGCATCACATCTTTATTGATTTCAAAGCAGCATACGATACAGTCGATCGAGACAAGCTATGGCAGATAATGCACGAATACGGTTTTCCGGACAAACTGACGTGACTGATCAGAGCTACATTGGATCGAGTGATGTGTTTTGTACGCATCGCTGGGACACTCTCGAGTCCCTTCGAGACGCGACGAGGGTTGAGACAAGGTGACGGTCTATCCTGCATGCTGTTCAATATCGCTCTTGAGGGAGTGATCCGACGAGCGGGCATCGAAACGAGAGGCACGATTTTTACCAAGAGTAGCCAACTTCTAGGCTTTGCAGATGACTTCGATATCATTGCCAGGAACTTTGCGACGGCGGAGGCAATCTACGCCAGACTGAAAGCGGAGTCTAGGAGAATTGGGCTAAAAATAAATGCGTCGAAGACCAAATACATGAAAGGAAGAGGCTCAAAGGAAACAAATGTGCGCCTCCCACGGACGGTAACCGTTGACGGCGACGAACTAGAAGTGGTAGAAGAGCTCGTGTATTTGGGATCGCTGGTGACCGCGGACAACAACACTAGTAAGGAGATCCAGCGGCGCATCCAAGCGGGAAATCGGGCCTACTTTGCCCTTCGTAAAACGCTACGATCAGGAAGCATACGCCGCCGCACGAAGCTAACAATGTACAAAACCATTATTAGACCGGTAGTTCTTTATGGACTTGAAGCCGTGACGCTGCTTACGGAGGACATACGCGCCCTTGCCGTGTTTGAGCGGAAAGTGCTGCGGACGATATTTGGCGGAGTACAAACTGAAAGCGGAGAGTGGCGGAGGCATATGAATCACGAGCTACAGGCACTGCTTGGGGAGACTCCCATCGTACATCTAGCGAAAGTTAGCAGGCTACGGTGGGCCGGACACGTCGTAAGGATGCCGGACGACAGTGCGACGAAAATAGTCCTCTTCAACAACCCCACCGGCACCAGGAACAGGGGGGCCCAACGTGCACGATGGCTCGACCAGGTCGAGAGCGATTTGCGACTTCTGAGACGACTAGGAAATTGGCGACGAGTGGCCCAAGACCGAGTTGAATGGAGACGAGTGCTTGAAACAGCACGAGCCACCCCGGCTCTATGCTGCTGAAGAAGAAGAAGAAGGAATAGGATAGAAGCTAAGATAGTTGGTATTAATAGTCCGAGTACGTATTATATCAATATTAATGGTTCTGTTAAGCTAGCCAGCAAAAATCAGTTAAAGATTAGAATAATTAAAAATGATTATATTTTTCCAAAAGTTACAAAGAGTGGGTCAAAGAGAAGAAGATTAAGCAGTTCGATTATAAAATTTGCTAGGCCTGTAAAACTAAGAAGGAGTAGTCGAAGAAGGAAGAGACCAGATTTTTGGAGATACTCCACGTTTTCATAATCCTATAGTCAAATAAGATAAGATAAGAGCTTTTTTCTAAAGAAGGGAGATGATAAATAGTTTACAGTAAACCCCCTCGATCTTATCTAGATTAGTTTGATAGCATATAATTATCTTGGTTACATTTTGTACAATAATCGTTTCCGGTAGAAAACCTATAAAAGCAATTGTTAACTATTGTAAAGTCTCTTTCTCCATTTGGACGTCTAATAAAGTACATCAAACTTAAACTCGAGTCTGCGATTTATCAGGTTCATCCTCCGCCTCCATACTCCGTTTTCCTATACGTCGCCGAAGATCGTTCTTAGCACTCGTCGTTCGAAAACTCCGAGTAGTCGCAGGTCCTCCTCGAGCATTGTCCATGTTTCATGCCCGTAGACAACAACCGGTCTAATAAGCGTCTTGCACAGGGTGCATTTTGTACGGGGACTTAGTCTGCTCGACCGCAATTGCTTGTGAAGCCCATAGTAAGCACGACTTCCGCTGATAATACGCCTCCGAATCTCACGACTGGTATCATTGTCCGCCGTTACCAGTGAGCCAAGGTAGACAAATTCATCGACTACCTTAAACTCATCGCCGTCGATCAATATACTACTGCCCAAGCGGTGTCGTTCGACCTCGGTTCCGCTGGCCAGCATGTACTTTGTGTTAGACGTATTTACCTTTAACCCAATCTTTTCTGCTTCGCGTTTTAGTCTGGTGTACTGTTCAGCCACCGCCACAGATGTTCTGCCGATAATATCCATGTCATCGGCAAAGCAGACGAATTGACTAGATTTGTTGAATATTGTGCCCCGCGTGTTGATATCCGCTCGGTTCATAACACCTTGTAGCGCTATGTTGAACAGCAGACATGAAAGACCATGAAGACCTTGACGAAGCCCTCTGTGTGATTCGAATGAACTTGACAATCCACCCGAAATCCGAACACAGCACTGTGCACCATCCATCGTAGATTTAATCAGTTTGATGAGCTTCCTGGGGAAGCTGTTGACACGTTGTATCGAAAGAGCCAATTTACTGTCAAAAAGAACCTGCTTTCTGATTGGCTGATTCCATGTGTGCAACTGTAGAAACAAAAATTCATCAGGGAAGCGCAGAAGTGTTGCTGGAAACACACACAAGTTTTTCCCGTTACAAGTTTTTTTATATTTTGTTTATCGTGGCATGATGTCATATAACAAACTAAATTGAAAAGTAAGTGTAATTCGGCCAGATAGTATCTATTTTTGTGTTATTAGTGATCAACTGGGACAAGTGACTTATTATTATAAATTCAGCTGAAATTTAAAAATTCTTCGAAACACTTTTCGTTGTGCAGTAAAGTAAAAAAGGGAATCGCCAAAACAATCGCTTTGTATCGCTCCTTTTCTAAATAACTATTTCGTGCTGTTATTCGCTCTGATAATTATAATAGACCGTTGTATTTGTATTAAAAGATGTGGCTTTTCGGTCTCGGGTTTCTTACGAAAACTTTATTTTACGTTTTCGGCTGACGTTTCGAAGGTGTATGCCTTCATCCTCGGAGCAACTATTGTTATAAAACATTACAATTATTTAAACAATCTTCGTCATTACACATACAATTACTTACAACGTTAACAAATGTTTTCTTAGTCAAGTGTTTACATTTAAACGTGAGAATGTTGATTTTGTTTAACCCTCTATACTGAAAGTATAACAAAATGAACGGAAACGGACTTTTTACAACTAACTATTGTATAAGATAATTTAAAATTCTAACTTACACTATAACCTTCCACGCACATCACAACCAGACCGATTAATCCAATATGAACTTTCTAATATGCTGCTGTAAACGAAGCTTATACTGTATTTAATTTGAGAGACGGAGAGAAAGAGAGCAAAAATTAGACGGTTACTGAGCAAGTGAATGCAAAATACCCGAATATGCCACATTTAAAATGTTCGTATCAGTTCTAAAATTAATTGTAAGTTGGTCTGTAAATATATGGCACATTTCAAGTATTTGCAGTGCTTGAACTCGATTGTCTTGATTTAAAATCAGAAATTGATCGACCAACAAACCAAGTCTAGGTTGATCACGTATCACGCTACTTGTCCCAGAATTTATGGCCTACCTAAAATTCACAAGCCGGGTAGCCCTCTCAGAGTCATACTATCATACATTAATTGCCCAACTTATGATCTCTCTAAATATCTGGCGAACATATTACGACAATCGATAGATCAGAACAAATACAATGTTCGAAATTCATATGAATTTTGCTCATTCATAAACAATGTAAGCTTACCACCAGAATATGTACTGGTGTCATTCGATGTCGTCAGCTTGTTTACGTGTATACCAAGACATTTGGTAATTGAAGCGGTGCGAAATAATTGGAGTGCAATTGAGAAAAATACAACCATCAAAAGCATAGACATGTTTATAAAACTGATCGAATTTAATCTCTCCTCCAGTTATTTCGTCTTCCGTGGCATGTACTTTCGGCAATTGGCAGGCACTGCAATGGGGAATCCTCTCTCCCCGGCACTTGCTGACCTCGTAATGGAAACGCTACTAGACAATGTGCTGAAGATGATCGATATTCCCATTCCATTTGTTAAAAAATACGTGGACGATTTGATAGCCGCTGTTCCCCCAAACAAAATTGAGCATGTTAAGAACGCTCTCAACGCGTACGACTCACATATTCAATTCACGTGTGAAGTTGAAAAGGAAAACCGTTTGCCCTACTTAGATATGCTTCTAATAAGAACCGAGGAACAAAAAATCGTCACCGACTGGTACATGAAATCCGTTTCTTCGGGACGAATTTTAAATTATCTTTCGTTGCACCCACTAACACAGAAGCTTAAAACGGCCAGCGGTTTCATAAGTCGAGTTTTTCACTTATCAACATGCAAACCGCTAGCAGAGAAGAAGAAAACGGTGCGTGAGTATTTGGCTAAAAACAATTACCCGATCGCTCTCGTCAACCGCTTGATGAACAGAGTGGCAAATGGAAATGGAAATAGTGTTACCACTGAGAATACACCGCAAGTTTATCGATCTCTTCATCACGTTGACTCTCTAACTCCCGCACTTGCAAGAATAATACGCAGAAACTTCAAAAACGTTAAATTGGGTTTTAAGTGTTCGAAAACAAATTCAATTTTGTTTTCAAAATTAAAAGATCCGACTCCAAAACTTTTTAAGCGCAATGTAATCTATCGCATACCTTGCATAGACTGCGACAGTGCATACATTGGGTTAACAACACAGCAACTCAAACAACGTTTGTCTGGTCATCGTTCACTTATGAAACGATACCAAGAGTTTAATGCGTCGGGCAATGCGGAGAGTAACAAAAAAGATGAGTTTAAAAAGACGGCGCTGATGGTACACATGATAGATAATGATCATAATTTTGATCTATCTAAAGTAACGATTTTAAATCAAGACAATCGAGTTCAAGCACTGCAAATACTTGAAATGTGCCATATATTTACAGACCAACTTACAATTAATTTTAGAACTGATACGAACAATTTAAATGTGGCATATTCGGGTATTTTGCATTCACTTGCTCAGTAACCGTCTAGTTTTTGCTCTCTTTCTCTCCGTCTCTCAAATTAAATACAGTATAAGCTTCGTTTACAGCAGCATATTAGAAAGTTCATATTGGATTAATCGGTCTGGTTGTGATGTGCGTGGAAGGTTATAGTGTAAGTTAGAATTTTAAATTATCTTATACAATAGTTAGTTGTAAAAAGTCCGTTTCCGTTCATTTTGTTATACTTTCAGTATAGAGGGTTAAACAAAATCAACATTCTCACGTTTAAATGTAAACACTTGACTAAGAAAACATTTGTTAACGTTGTAAGTAATTGTATGTGTAATGACGAAGATTGTTTAAATAATTGTAATGTTTTATAACAATAGTTGCTCCGAGGATGAAGGCATACACCTTCGAAACGTCAGCCGAAAACGTAAAATAAAGTTTTCGTAAGAAACCCGAGACCGAAAAGTTATTCGCTCTGACCGCTCGAGAATCTTGCTGGAAAACCGCCTTTGCCGCTGGACCATTGCTCCAATCGAATATCGTGTGATTCGCGCAGGTAGGATTCGAAAATTAATTGTTCAATTTTCCATCCGTGGCTTAAGTGTGGCAGACATTTTGTTGCGCTCTCAACAACGCACCTCGCCATACCGCATACCTCACATTACGCTGCTCACCGTTGCACTATTCCACTTGCACTATCAACAAGTCTCCCCACGGCAATTTCGTGCTCGCTACAAACTGCTATATCCAGCTTAGCCGCTTACAATGATTTAATATCGTACACTAAGTCACATATCCTGTAAAAAATCTGTAACGCTGCTAACTCGGATGTAAATAAACTGCTTGCTGCCCTCGGTGTTTTCATTCATCACGATCACCAGTCCCACGACATAGTTTCGCTATCCTCTTTTGGCATCCGCATCGATCGTAAGTAATCGTTTTTGCTCTTCACACATCAACGCTACATACAAACATATAGCAACACACATCGAGGTGAGAAGGCAATAGTGACTCCGTTTGACACTTCATTCGTTCTCTCAAGTGATAGTAGCGCCAACTGTGTTTTGATCACTGAGTCACAAGACCATCCAGTGTTGCTAGTTTTCACGAAATGTCGATTGTTTGTGAAAAATGTGCAAAGGAAATCACCGGCGAAATGTGGTGCTTTTTGTCCGTCGTTTGCATGCGCTGTAGTGGCATTACTGATGGCGCGCTCACCTCGATCAAGACAAATCCACATTTAGTATGGATGTGCACTGCTTGCAAAAACTTAATGTCAAAAGCGCGCTTTGCAAACACTTTGGTATCCGTCAATAAAGCAAGTGAGTCTATAGTCGAATCGATGAAAACTGAAATCCGCGACGGTATACTCGCTGACATAAGGAATGAGATTCGTTTGAATTTCAAAACGTTGATAAATTCGGTCCCTCACACACCAACGTCCGTCTACCACACCCCGCTTCCATCTTCGTCTAGAGCTAAGCGACTGCGTGAAAACGACGACGATGACGATGTTTCTTTTCGTCGTCCACCAAAAGCTGCATGTGGTATCGGTACCAGTGCTGAGGATACAAACCTGGTTGTTCCTGAAGCTGCTGAACAGGACTCGAATAAATTCTGGCTGTACTTATCAGGTATATTACCGGAAATTCCTGAAACTAAGGTTTCCGAATTAGCGGTGTCCAGGTTGAAAACTACCAATCAACGGGTAGTCAAACTCGTCCCACGTGGTAGAGACACAGGATCATTCACATCTGTGTCATATAAAATCGGAATGCCGTCTGAACTCAAACCTGTCGCACTTGCAAGTGACACTTGGCCCCGTGGAATTCGTTTTCGTGAATTCGAAGCTACAGGTAATAAGAAGCAGGTTTTTTGGAAACCAATGACGTCGACCATCGAACCAACCACTGTAAACGCAACGCCGAAAGCGCCATCCAACTTTCAGAGGCCGCCCCGGTAGTACTAACTACCTCTGACCCAATAAACACTTCTGTACCTGCTTGCTGCGCCACCTCTCGCCTCTTCGTACCTGGTCCCTTGCCTCGACCTACCACACCGCAATCGCCTGACGATTTGTCAACGTCAAGCTGTGTGATCGCACCGTTGACTGTTTACTATCAAAACGTCGGCGGGATGCGTACGAAAACAAATGACTTTTTCCTAACGACTGCTTCATGTGACTATGACGTTATCGTGCTTATCGAAACGTGGCTTCAGAGTGATGTGAAAAATGCTGAACTTTACATTTACATTTATTATATTCAACAGATAAAGTATAATCCTAATGACAAATATCTATTTAAAACATATATGAACTAACCTAGCACAAACATCTTTTAAAACAACGCTTATTGTTTTCACGAGACACATTAAAATCAAACACTTCATAGCAGCTATTAAAAACCCGGCACATACTAAGCACTGGTTCGTGTAACCCATAGTTAGTTCTTGAATGTCGATTGACGAGAAAGGCGTGCGAACGAAGATTACGTCTTCTAGTGTTGATATCTAGGTGACTAAGCAATTCAGGACTATCGATATTTCCTTGAAGAAGATCGCCGACAAAACACGCCTTAGCCACATTGCGCCTTCCTTCCAGCGGTTCTAAATTAATCAGCTTGCAACGGCTTTCTTAACTCGGCAGGTTACGTGGGTCACGCCAGCGTAGGTGTCGCAGAGCAAACCTGATAAATTTGCATTGAACTGCTTCAATCCGATGAATTGCATTTTGGTAAAAAGGTGACCAAACAATGGCGGAGTATTCCAGCATAGGACGAACTAGCGAGCAATATAGAGATTTTAAGCAATATACATCCTTGAAGCTTTTCGCAAAGCGGAACAGAAATCCTAGTTGCGAGGAAGCCCTGGATACAACGAAGGGAATGTGGTTCTTGAACGTTAGTTTAGAGTCAAGCAAGACTCCCAAGTCTTTAACAGTTGTTTCGCGCTTTAGGGCCGTCTCACAAAGGGTGTAATCGTGCAGATACATGTTACGTTTGCGACCGAAGGAGATGACTGAGCACTTGGACACATTTAGTGACATCTTGTTAATTCGACACCATTCGTCAAAGGTCTCCAAATCCTGTTGCAAGAGATGGGCGTCATTAGGGCTTTTTACTGTACAGTACATTTTCAAATCGTCAGCATAAGATAATCTCGAACATTTGAGGATACTGTTCACGTCATTCATGTACAGCAGAAACAAGAACGGTCCCAAATGACTGCCTTGGGGAACGCCGGAAGTTGCTACGAAGGGTGACGATGCGTAATCGCCGATTTTGACTGACATAGTTCTGCCAATGAGATAGGAGCGAAGCCAAGTCAGCAGATTGTCGTGAATGCCCAATTCGTGGTATTTAGAGATGGCTATTTCATGGTTTATGCGGTAGAAAGCTGCAGAAAGGTCCGTATATATAGCGTCAACTTGATTCCCTTCTTGCATTGCACGGATGATGAACGATGTAAAGGCGATTAAATTAGTTGTCGTTGAGCGCTTTGGCATAAATCCATGCTGGTCAGGAGAGATGCAGTGTGAGCAATCTTGCATCAACTTTTCCAGACCGATTAGCTCAAACAGCTTAGAGACAGCACTTAACGCAGCAATACCACGGTAATTAGCAAAGGTTCTTTTGCATCCCTTTTTGTGCACAGGGAAAAGAAAGGAATCCTTCCAGCACACGGGGAAAACTCCCATCGTCAATGATATATCGAAAACCTTAGCTAAGGGCAATGCAAGAGTATTTAAACAGCGTTTCAAGACTATGAAAGGAATGCCATCTGGGCCGCATCCAGTTGAGGATTTCAAATGTTTCCCAGCAGAGATCACCACATCGCTAGTTACGTTGTACGGGAAACTGGAAACGGTTAAGCGAGTAATGTTACTTGTGGCTGCCACAATGTCATGAGCAAGGGCGATCTCATCAGTTACAAAACGCTACTGAATTGCGTGCGAAACAAGTCGGCAATATCTGCGACTGAATCCGCTACTTTAACGCCGTCAGTCATATTGGAAGGAATTCCAGATTCTTTCCGTTGTTCGTTTACAAAGGTCCAAAACTTCTTGGGATTTGCTCTAAGAGAGCTCTGCAGATGCGAATTGTGGGCAATAAACAAACTATTATTTAGGCGCTTGTAGTTGGAGTTAGCATGTGCATAGTCAACTTTGGTGTGGTCCGAGCGATATTTGCAGTATTTCCTAAGGGCAGCTCTTTTCAGTCGTTTCAGGCGTTTAAGTTCCGAGTTGGACCAGGCGGGCTTAGAAGGCTTGCGTTTGAATTTTTTGGGTGTAAACTGATCGATCGCGTAAAGTATGATGCCACAAACGGTGGAAGCAGCAAAGTTAACGTCATGACTAGCGAGTAAAGAATTCCAGTCCAAGTTAGCCAAAAAAACTGTTCATCGCCTCGAAGTCTGCTCTGAGAAAGTCGTAATAGACGGTTTCAGCATGGTCTAAGAAACGATATTCGGGTTTCAAATCCAGTGTCAACAATAGAGGTGGATGATGCCTGCAATGCTTGACGAGTGGTGTTGGGGCTTGCAGCAATAAACAACGTTGCCCTAATTCTTCGCTGACGAAACACAGATCAAGCAAACGGTTATTTGCATTCAAAATGCCATTCAGCTGTCTCAGTCCGGCTGTTGAATATGAATAAAGCAAGTACAGTGAAGCTGGATGAAACGAGGAATTAGCAAAGTCAGGAAAGCGGAAATTATTCGTATCGCTGAGCCACGAAATTGTGCTGAGGTTGAAATCGCCTACAATAATAATGCTATCATTAGCTTCCATTTGAGAGACAACCCATTCGAGAGAGAGTGCATGTTTATCGATTATGCTGCTGTCATTGATGCGGTCAGGTGGAAAATCTACGACACAGATAAAAACCGTTCCAGATTGAGTCGATATCGCTACCCACAGATGCTCGACCGTCGTTATTTCGGGAGGTTTCAATTGCCAGGATTTGATGAAGGAGCGCACGGCCAAAAGAACACCGCCGCCAAAGCTTTTGTTACTATTTAAGGCTGTCCGATCGTGCCGATAAACCGAGTACGTGTCGTCAAACAGTTGCTTCGATAGTGTGCTGTTCTTCAGCCAAGTTTCCGTGAAAGCGTAGATATCGTAGCACGCGTCACTACTATTAATACCACCAATATTCTGGTAGTATAGAAAAACTTGCGATGTAGTGGCTGATAGAACTGCTGACGTCGAGCTGGAAGTGGAGGCGATATCAGGTCGAGCAACGTCACGAGAAGATGGATACTTGCCAAAGAGGGCAGCTTGGTAAGCCCTGATCGCAGCACTAGACTCAGAACCGGGACGACTATGATGGCAGGAACTATTTAACTGTGATTGGGTGAAACCGGCATCGGGCGAGGCTGAGCTAGGCGGATCAAGGGCTACCATATTGCTTTGTGTTGTGCGTCCCGGACTGATGCATCTCAATTCTCCCGATCGGACCCTGCCATTTGGTAGACTAGTAGACGGTTCGCTGGAACACGGATGTTGATCAGGCAAATGAATGTTACTAACGTACGCATACTTGCCTGAGAACGATGTTTGGGAGACCCCGCTACCAATCCCAACCGCAGGACCAGAACGACTCTGATGGCAGGAAACGAGATAACTACGACGACAAGAAACTTCCAGCGTGTCTGGGTCGGGTGGGTTGAGGTCTCCCATAATGCGACAGGCAGTGCGTTCTGGTTCCTGGTGTGCCAATGGTAGAGCAGCGCTGGTACCTACTGCACTTCCGGTGGTTTCGCATGATTCTGTCCTTCGCCATCTAGTGGCTTGAGAAGCTTTGTTGTTTGTGAATTCAGCTGCAATCCGACAGCAACGTTTTTTGATCGGTTGTCCTCGAATTCACGGAAAAACACATTTTCAGGCCAGGAGTCGCTACACAGCGCAACATGTTTTAGGTCACGACTGATACCGACTTTAAAGGAGACGTATCTTAACGTAGAAAGGTCTGTACCTTTGGGTACCAGTTTTACCACTTTAAGCTTTGTACTAGAATCAAGATCCAAACAGTCCTGCACAAACGCCAACATATCATCCACTGAAGTATTAGGATGAAAAGATGAAAGATAAATCCAAAAAAAGTCGTCGCTCAACGATACTGTTTTTACTGAACCCGCCGAAGGCTTTGTACCGCGAGTACCACTTGCGCTCTTAATTGAATCAACAGCAGTCCCGCTATTTGCACGTCTGCGTTTGGGGGTATTCGGCATCAAGTCATTGCGATTGCCCCATGGCATAGGAGAGACCGGCAGAGGAGTTTGAATTTTTATGTCAACCTTGGAGGCAAGCGTGTTGATTGCGGTACTCAGCTTATCAATATCGGTCTTCATGGCCTTTATATCGCTTGCCGAAGCAGCAGTACTACTGATTTCATTCCGTAGAGCGATGTTTCTAAAATGTTCGTTGGAGAATAAATCCGCACGACCATTGCACATCCAAAAAACATTACGCTCGTACTCGCCCAGGATATCCATAACCGGAAGATCAATATTAGCGCAAATCACATGGAACTTTGAACCACAAAAACCGCGACAAACGATTTGGTCTGAATCATTGACGTGCTTATTGCATTTTTTGCAAGCCATCATGAAAGTGAAGGGACACTCTTAATATCGATCGTCTATGCAGAGGGTTACGCGTTTGAAATACAGATGTCGCTCTTAGTGGAAGGAAAAGTATAGCAGCAGCAGTAGCAGTATAGCAGCAGACCGAAGTCAACACAAACAAAACAACTGCACTTAATCAACGAAATGATTATCCACTTTTATATACCAATTAGGCGAAATTCCACAAACTCGGCACAAAACTAAACACAGCGAAGAGTATATTCAACTCAAAATCGCACTTAATATTCAAAATCACTGCAAAAAGATGGTTTATTATAGAGGCGTTAAAAACTCAACGTAAACAAACTGAACAGTGCAGCCAAAAAAGCCAAACTGTCATCCAACTACAATATCTTCCGTTGTGACCGAAGCTCCGCAACCAGCCATTTACAACGAGGAGGAGGAACGTTCATCGCAGTAAAGAATACGTTCTCTAGTACCTCCGTACGTCTAGATGACTGCGACTCGCTTGAACAAGTCATAATCAAACTTTCCCTCCCGACCAAATCCGTCTACGTGTGTGGAATCTACCTGCGACCCAACAATGAACCTGATAGATACATCGCACATTCCAACTGTGTGCAGCAAATCGTGAGTAAAGCAACCTCCAACGATTCCGTGTTAGTAGTCGGTGACTATAATCTACCTCGCTTGACATGGTCTTACGATCTCGATGTGGATTCTTTTATAGCATTAAATGCCTCCTCTGAACACGAGCTTGTTTTCACTGAGTATATGATTGCTTGTGGATTACAGCAAATATGCAATGTACGTAACACGAACGATAGGATTCTAGACTTGGCTTTCGTAAGTAACAGCAGTGAAGTCGAATTGATCGAAGCGCCGTTCTCGATTTTACCTTCCGACCGTCACCATAAGCCGTTCGTTCTTCACTTAACTGTACAATGTCCATCGCAGAATCCACATAGAATATCGACAGATCGAGATCTTGACTTCAACCGCTGTAACTATGAAGCCGTTATCGCTGAACTAGGCTTATTGAACTGGGATGAACTTCTTTATGGTGCAGATACCAATAGAGCAGTTAACGTTTTCTATGAAGCGGTGTTCAGAATTGTTAGCAGATACACGCCTTTTCGCAGGACCTGCAGTCAACGTTCGCACAATGATCCGTGGTGGAACGCCGCACTTCGAAACCGTCGTAATGTCCTTCGCAAGGCACGCCGCCGTTTTCTACGCAATCGCACCGTGGAAAATAGGAATACCCTTCGAAGGCTCGAGGCAGATTACAACGAATGCCTATCATCTTCTTTCCGTGAGTATATCTTTCGTATTGAAGATGAGGTTAAGTCGGATCCTACTTCTTTCTGGCGCTTTTTCAAGAGCAGAAAAAATGTTCAGTCGATACCGCTGGAAATATCTTTCGATGGTAATACGAGCAAGGACGCCGAAGATTCCGTCGAACTTTTCGCCGCTTTTTTTAAATCAGTCTACAGCGTTCACTCTCCGCCTGTTTCCCCGGAGTTGTTGAATTCTCTGTCATCGCACGATATTCACATGCCACGTCCGACATTTACCGCAGTTCAGGTTACCAACTCGCTGAAGTCACTTGACCCGTCCAAAGGTCCTGGATCGGACAGATTACCTCCCGTATTTATTCGTCGATGCGCTGATGTGCTTGGACCACCAGTCTGCCGCATTTTCAACCTGTCGCTATCGGAGAATGTCTTTCCGGAAGCATGGAAGCTATCTACCGTTACGTCTATTTTAAAAGCCGGAAATACCCACGACGTCAAAAATTACCGACCGATTTCGATACTCTGTTGTCTGGCAAAAACACTCGAACTTCTGATCCACGAGAAATTGTATTCTGCTGCTAAACTCATAATAAGTGAATACCAACACGGCTTTGTGAAAAATCGCTCTACCACTACGAATCTTATGGCATATACCAGCATTCTCAACTCTAGCTTAGAGAAGCGCTGTCAAGTGGACAGCATTTACATGGATTTTGCTAAAGCATTCGATAAGGTGCCCCACGAATTAACACTGAAAAAGTTGGAAAAGCTTGGTTTTCCTCACTGGCTCATCTCATGGTTGCAATCATACCTATCGGACAGATCTGCTATCGTGAAACTAGGATCGGTCGAGTCAGGCAGTTTTTCAACTCCATCTGGTGTGCCGCAAGGTAGTCATATTGGCCCCTTAATTTTCATTTTATTCGTAAACGATTTGAGCTACCGACTTAACTCTCAACATCTCATGTACGCTGACGACTTGAAAATATACCGGACCATCAGCTCGCTGATCGACTGCGCTGCTTTGCAGCAAGATTTTGACAATGTAGCCAGTTGGTATGTCTTAAATGGCATGGAAATGAACGGGACGAAGTGCAAAATAATAAGCTTTACGAAAGCGCGAACGCATCTGAACTACAACTACGAAGTAAACGGTCTCAGCCTGGATCGTGTTACGTCGTTAAACGACTTGGGAGTAACAATGAACAGCAAGCTTTGTTTTAACGAGCACATCACTGCAACAACCTCCAAAGCATTCGCCGTGCTCGGGTTTATCCGTCGTAACGCCCGTGAATTCCACGACGTGTACGCCCTGAAGACACTGTACTGCTCACTTGTGAGGAGCATTCTTGAATACGCTGTACAAGTTTGGACACCTTATCATGCAAGCCAGATTGCTCGTATTGAATGGGTTCAACGCTGTTTCGTTCGTTTTGCGCTTCGACGACTGCCCTGGAATGAACAACAGAGATTGCCGCCTTACGAACAGCGATGCCTACTGATAAGGCTGGAGCCTTTGCACCAGCGACGCGTATACCTGCAAAGAATGTTTGCCTTTGATATATTGACCAACCGGATTGATTGCCCAGAGCTTCTTCGACTGGCAAACTTTTTCGTTCCAGCGCGTCGCTCTCGCCAACGTTTGTTATTCCTAACTGTTAGACACAGAACAGTGTTTGGTCTAAACCATCCGCTGAAGAAGTGTTTTAGTCTGCTGAATAATTTAGATGTGTTTGATTTTCATGTTAGTAGACATCGTTTTAAAAGTAGTGTAAGACAATTAATTTAGATATATGTTTCAGTCTGTACAGTATTCACTGAAGATGCAGTAAATAAATAAATAAATAAACAAATAAATAAACAAAATGAAGAAGAATAAGAAGCAACATATCACGTCCTGTCCTAGGACCATCTGACTTTCCCCTACTTAATAATAATCTTACAGAAACTACTTACGGATCAATAGCTTTGTTCCAATTTATGACATATCCACTTAATGTGAATGAATCTGCATGAACAATGTGAGTGTTGCCTTTTTCTGTCCCCACATACAACCATTTACTGCTAACTGGCAAGTGTAAATAGGTAATCCTGGAAATAAGAAATATATATTTAAAATGTTGCAATATTTCAAGTAAAATGAGTTCGCGTACTTAAAATGGAGGATTTGGCTTGGCAAACAAATAACGTGACACAGTCTAAAAAACTCAATGAAACCGAAATGTAACCAATAATACACATTATTAAAGAGGAGAGCCCATCGGCAGTTCCGTGTGAAACAGGTAAATGACCAAATTTGAACCTTTTTAATTTAAATAAAACTTTACAAACGTGTTTGACGTGGAGAAAATATGCACCTTCCACAGGTTTGCGCGTCAATTTGATTCAAGACTTATTTTTAAAAAGGACGTATTTATTTTCATGTGTATTATGTTTGAAAGATTGTATCTCGAAAACTATCGATTTTACATAAATTATATCTAAGCAAAAGTTGTAGAAAATTGATTCCTGAACACGAAAAAAATATGCATTGAAAAAAGGTATGAGATGGGGAAGGCAAACGAGAAAGCGACCAACATAGCTTTTGCCAGCCCAAGCTCCTACCTAGCGCCTCCACTTGGCCATACCCGGTAATATTCTATTGAGTAGCTAAGCTAGGAGGTGCGATGCCGCGTGGTTCCCAGATGCAGACGGCTGAGTCACACGCTCTTGGTAGCAGGTAAGTATAATATGTTATTTTAATTATTTGTTTCGTTTTAGCTCAAGCACCTCCTATTGTACAATTAAGACTCTAACCGTAACAAGCTTAAATAATGCACATGGATATCGTAAGGAAAAATTAAATTACTTATTGGATATTAGATGATAGAAACTAACGCAATTTTTTTTTTCATTCGAAGGTTTAATAGTGAGATTGTGCTATTTTTTCCATATATGCTTCATTTAATTTTATTTTTAATATTTTATTCATATCGTGTATACTGGGTACAAGAACACCTATCAAGATTGCGTGATTTTTGGCGCATCCTCTTAAAGTAGGTGGTCAATTAACGTACCCATTTCTACAATCGTAAGGACATGGCCACAGGTATGGTGTACTGACGGGTACATCATATCAGCCACCCATGATGTGTACGGTTGTCTATGCTATGCTATGAAAAAAAAAATAAAAAAATATTGTACCAATTTTTCAAAAATTTGAAAATAAACCTTAAAATCAAGATATCAAAAATATACCAACGGGGTCAGTCCCGGCGTAGTGGTTAGTATTCACGCCGAGGACCCGGGTTCAAATCCCAACCCCGCAGAAGTTACGAATAACCCAAAACTGGTTAAAGTGACTATAATCTAATCAAAAATATATACCATTTTTGAAAATTTTTGACGTAATTAGTCAGCCGTTCATTACATTTTTACCTTTCATGATTTAAGTATATGGTAGGTGGCAGATACCATCCTGGCCTACTTTGGTGTCTGAGGTGCCACGTTTCCTGCTGCTATCATCCTTCTGCTTAGTAGTCTGATGCTTCTTGTACGTCTGATTACTTGGGATTCGGTCGAATGTTTGATTCCGAGTTGTTTACCGTTGTTTAGCGTTTGGATTTTCGAATAAACTGCCATTATTTTTGTGCGCTTTCTCTTGTTCCAAAGATATCACAGTAAATTCTTAATCTATTTTGGTAAAACTCTACCGATATACTTTCAACATACTTTCAGCTATTTTTATTCAACATTTCTGTTATGTTTACTCACGCAGCAAAAAGTTACTAACCAATCAGTGTGTCCAGTATTTTCGAATACAGTTTTTAAAATATCCACAACTCAGAAGCGAAAGGTTGAATCAATAAGGTGTATTCAGATAAGTTGTAGGAAATTAAATGCAATTTTTAGAAATTTTATAGAAACAGTGGAGAAACTGGAGTAACATATGAAAAAGACGTGTTTAACATGTAAAATTAAAATAAATCTAACTTTTTCTCCGGATAGGGTAGACGCACCAGTAGTAGTGGTAGTACCAGTAGTGGTGCAAACTTGAATTATTCCATGATGTTTGCAGATTTTGGTACAAGTTTGATAAGTATCGAACTACCAGTAACAGTATTATTTGATAAGTATCAAACTTGTACCAACATCTGCAAAAATAATGGAATAATTCGAGTTTCCACCACTACTGGTACTAACAGCCACTAATGGTGCGTCTACCCTATCTCGAAAATGGCTACATTTAGAAAAATAATTATTATGACCAATTTTGTTGTAAATGACATAAAGAATTGTTATTTGTATTACAAATTCATATATTACTTGAAAGACCAAGTTGGGAAATAAATCATGAAAGTCGTTGTTCTACGAAGTCCGTCCATGAAAGTTGCTCCATCTTAGAATAAATTTAAAAATGTTGCAAATTACTTTTATTTTTTCCAACAAAATTTTCAAAAATGGTATATTTTTGATATCTTGATTTTAAGTTTTAGTTTCAAATTTTTGAAAAATTGGTAAAATATTTTTTTCAATGCATATTTTTTTCATGTTCAGAAATCAATTTTCTACAACTTATGTTTGGACTTAATTTTTGCAAAGTCAATAGTTTTCGAAATACAATCTTTGAAACATAATACGCATGCAAATAAATACGCCCTTTTTAAAAATGAGTCTCGAATCAAAATGGCGCCCAAACCAGTGAATGGTGCATATTTCCGCATATTAGGTACTGAACGAAACTGAACAATTTATATGTCGTTGGATAGGTAAAATGATCAGCAATTTTATGGAGGGCGTAAGAGGGGAGGAGGCTCCCATACAAATGAAACACAAATTTCCTCCTAACTCGAGAATTAATCAAGCAAATGGAATCAAATTTGGCACATCTCCAAGGTGAACTCTATTTTTTTGCGGTACGGAATCCAAAACAGATTTCCACGTCTCCATCATAAACCAATTTTTTGGAAAACATGCATTTTATGATAAAAAATCACCAATACGATGGAAAAATCATCAAAATCAAATCGATGGAATTTATTTTTTCCAACAAAATTTTCAAAAATGGTATATTTTTGATATCTTGATTTTAAGTTTTAGTTTCAAATTTTTGAAAAATTGGTAAAATATTTTTTTCAATGCATATTTTTTTCATGTTCAGAAATCAATTTTCTACAACTTATGTTTGGACTTAATTTTTGCAAAGTCAATAGTTTTCGAAATACAATCTTTGAAACATAATACGCATGCAAATAAATACGCCCTTTTTAAAAATGAGTCTCGAATCAAAATGGCGCCCAAACCAGTGAATGGTGCATATTTCCGCATATTAGGTACTGAACGAAACTGAACAATTTATATGTCGTTGGATAGGTAAAATGATCAGCAATTTTATGGAGGGCGTAAGAGGGGAGGAGGCTCCCATACAAATGAAACACAAATTTCCTCCTAACTCGAGAATTAATCAAGCAAATGGAATCAAATTTGGCACATCTCCAAGGTGAACTCTATTTTTTTGCGGTACGGAATCCAAAACAGATTTCCACGTCTCCATCATAAACCAATTTTTTGGAAAACATGCATTTTATGATAAAAAATCACCAATACGATGGAAAAATCAATACCACCGATCCATAATAAGAAAATAAAGAAGCCTAAATATATGTTTATTAATATTTGTTAGTTTTTACCAAATATACAGACAAAATATCATTGGACAGAATTCTTTTTTCTCTACAGTTTTCAAAACAAAATTAAAAATTTGGAATTCAGTTTTTCGTTTTTTCGTTGAATTTGTGTTTTCATGCTGGCTTGATTTGTCTTTTTGCATAAGTTTTGCTTTTCTGACTATAGCGCCTCAGCCAAACAGAATTCGAAATAGTGATATATAGTGCAATTGTAGAGTTGATCATTATCTACAATAGTGGTTAGAAAAGTATAGTTGCATATTTTGAATTCATGGCGCTCAAAACGATAGAAAAAGAGCCATTTTTGTCTCGACTATTTTTGGTTAGAATGATTTTTTCCTAATGTGTTGGATACCACACAAAGATTCATTTTCCGTAAAACATAATTTTTTTCGTCAAGAGATTTTTCAAAAGGGTAAAATCATATCTCAAAACCCGATTAAATCCACCTAGTGGTGGAAGGGACCTTTGTTATACCATTTAATTTGTCTTCTGTGGGAATTTCCAGCTGGCTTGGTAAATGGTTGGATAACGCGTAAAACAGACCCCATTGTGGTCCCTAGCCTCTTATCTAGCAACTCCTACCCCTACCTCCACGTGGCACTAGCTGGAATACGAGCAACCTTAGCGGAGATCGGGTAACCAACCCCGGTGGAAACTAAGGTCGTATACCAACAGGGGAGGAGACACAGTGTGTCTCGACACTGCAAGATGGCAGCCCCATCACGAGATTTGGTAGCGTAAGCCCTAGTACGGCTACCTATCTAAACAAAAAAAACTTACAACAAGAGTCAAGAAATATCTTCTCGGAATATTCGGCATGGACCAAGGCGACGAAATAAGGACATGGAATGGAGACTTGGTACCTGGAACTGCAGATCGCTAAATTTCGTTGGTGGCGACAAGGTGCTGCTCGATCAGCTAGAACCCCGAAAGTTTGGCATCGTGGCACTGCAGGAGATCTGTCGCAAGGGCGAGAAAATGTGGAGGATCCGTGGCGGCAGAGCCCGATTTTTCCAGAGTGGTGGAGCGACCAACGAGCTGGGAACGGGCTTCGTAGTGTTAGGCAAAATGCAGGATCGCGTAATGGATTGGAAAGCGATCAACGAGAGGATGTGCGTGTTGAGGATAATAGGCCGTTTCTTCAACTACACTATCATAAACGTGCATTACCCACACGAAGGTAGACCCGACGACGAGAAGGAAGGGTTCTATGCGCAGCTGGAGGCAACGTACGACAGCTGCTCACCACGGGACATCAAGATCGTCATCGGGGATATGAACGCTCAAATCGGCAGGGAAGAAATGTATAGACCGGTGATCGGGCCCCATAGCCTGCACACCGACACGAACGATAACGGCCAGCGAGTCATCAGTTTTGCGGCTTCCCGAGGCTTGGTGATCAAAAGCACCTTCTTTGCTCTCAAAGATATCCACAAGGCCACATGGAGATCACCTGACCAACGAACCTCGAACCAAATCGACCATATTCTCATCGAGGGCCGGTTTTTCTCGAACATCACCAATGTACGCTCCCTACGGAGTGCGGATATTGACTCGGACCACTACCTAGTAGCAGTACATGTGCGCTCAAAACTATCGACGGTTTATACCTCGCGACAAAGTCGCCCTCCTCGGCTAAACATTCGGCAACTAGACAACCCGCGAACTGCCGAAAACTACGCGCGCGTACTGAATGAAGCTCTGCTTTCTTCTGTGGAGCTAGATGCTTCGACCCTCGAAAACGGATGGAGTAGGATACGCTCGGTCGTCAACGAGGCCGCAACCGCGGTGCTAGGTGTGGAAACCTCGAGTGCACGAAATGATTGGTTTGACGGGGAATGCCAACAAGCGATAGAGAGGAAAAAAAGAGCTTGGGAAAATTATCTGAGCATATCCACGAGAGAGAATTTGGCCAAGTATCGACGAGCGAGGAATGAGTTGACCACGATCCTGAGAAGGAAAAAGCGCCAGAAGAAGGACAGAGATCGTGAGGAGCTTGAACAACTCTTCCGGGCTAATGATACCCGCAAGTTTTACGAGAAGGTAAACCAAACTCGCAAGGCCCACACACCAAATCCTGACATGTGTAGGGACGAGGGAGGGGATCTTATCACAAACGAGCGCGAGGTGGTCGACAGGTGGAAGCAGTTCTTCGATGAACACCTCAACGGCGATATAGCAGCAGGAGACGCAATGGAAGTTAACCTCGGAGTATCTACAAACCACAACATCGTACCGGCTCCCGATCTCGAAGAGATCCGACGAGAAATCGGTCTGCTGAAGAATAATAGAGCCGTCGGGAAGGATCGACTCCCGGCAGATTTCTTCAAAAATGGCCAAGAACCGCTAGTAACGGCACTTCACTGGCTAATTTCAAGGATTTGGGAAGAAGAGAAACTACCGGAGGAGTGGATGGAAGGCGTAGTCTGTCCCATCTACAAAAAGGGCGACTGGCTAGACTGCTGTAACTACCGCGGCATTACGCTGGTCAACGCCGCCTACAAGGTGCTCTCCCAGATTTTGTTGCGTCGTCTATCCCCAATAGCAAGAGAATTCGTAGGGCAGTATCAGGCGGGCTTTATCGGGACCCGTGCTACTACGGATCAAATTTTTACTCTCCGACAAATCCTTCAGAAATGTCGAGAGTACAACGTGCCCACGCATCATATTTTCGTGGATTTCAGAGCAGCATACGATACCGTTGAACGCGAACAGCTATGGCAGATAATGCACGAGTACGGTTGTTAACTTTTTCGCAGTCCGAAGGACTCGAACTGAAAGGGTTATATTTTATTACCAAATTTTGATGACAAATTGTAATGACTTACAGTTAGTTTTCTTTGTAGCGACGGAAGTATCTTATTGATCCCGAACTCTTAATACTCTTGCATAACTAATGATAAAGGTGATTATGTTATATAATATAAAAATATTGAAGATGATAAATCTTACAGCTACTTCTACCGGCGTATCTTTGTTTCGATGATATCCACCGGCAATAACCTATAATTAACAATCAATTCTTTAAGTGAACAAACCGCGTGGTCAGTTGTTAAATAAGTTCTTGCTTACCAATCAGAGGCACTTAAGACGAGAGAGAAGTTAATAGTAAATATATACTAATCAGGTATCAGGTATCAGAATTTTTTGGCTCGGGTGGCACGTTCTCCATATTATTTGGACATTTGTGCCTCGCCGCTTTTTCCTTCTCATCATCACCTATCTGATGGGAAGGTAAAAGGATCAGGAGGAATGGGAGGGTTTGGATGGGGGTGAAAACGTCACAGAAACATTTAAATAAAAGAAAACCTGCACCCCCGAAGGGATACTGGTCGTCTTCGATAAGAGCACAAAGCTTCTAACTAAGTTAGGTAAACTTAGCACCCCCGAGGGGATACATGACCTAACAAAGCGTTTAATCCGTCATGCGGAATTACAAAAGGGTTAAGTCCTTTTGCCAATGTTTTTATTTTCAAGTATTATATGATTTAAACTAATATTTTTGGCAAACTAATCTATTTTCAGAGAGCGAAATAAGGCGCTATATCCTTGGCCAATTGCAGCCTGGCTTCTGGTCTAAATACCATTAGTTCATCCCTGAGGGTCCGGAGTATCACTTAACCTTTATTAGCAAAGATACTCCCAACGATTGTAAATAAATCATTATCTATGTATACGGGAAGCGTTTGGTACGGGAGGTCCACGCTTTCTTCCTTCCCCTTGATTTCAAGGAGTTTAATGGAATTAGATATTTTTTCTGGTTCCACTTGATTCCTTGGAATTCTCTCTGCGGTACATGCTGCGTAGTTGGCCTGGCCGTTGACAAGAAAAATGATTGATTCAAGTAATCGTCATTTTCCAGGATGCCTTCAAGAATTGGCTGCGTTAGTGTGAGATTAGATTAGATTAGATAGATATAAATGAATGATTTATAATGATACTTATCGTTTCCTTGGAAGGTAACCCTATCACGGGAGCGTAGTATGTTCAATACATTAACCGGTATTGGTAAAATCCATCCGTTGTTGATGTCTAGCAACACTAATAAGTGCTGAAGCAACTATCACTGACTTGTATGAGAGCACCGAAGAAACACTACAACTGCCGTAACACTGCTATGTTTCGCACCGGCACTATCAGCTTGTCGGACATACACTTTGTGTGGGACAATAGAGCGGCTACCGGGTGTATTACCATAAAGGCAATACCGAACGGGTACACACTGCTGCTATGAGAGATATACTTGACCGTGGACTGCCGTGGAGTCACTAGACACGAACACTTTCACTTTTCACGCTGGTTGCGTGTGTTTATGCTACACATCAATACAACCAGCAGCTGTGAGTACACACATTATATGTATATGTAACACTACGCTTTGACAGCGACCATTTGCCGACGAAATGTGAAATAAAAACTAAATTTTTAATAACACACATCGCGGTAAAACACGACACTTTGCACTCTAGGACACATAAACGTCCTTAGCAACGGACGTGATAGCCGGAAAATATTCTATTTCCGCTACTACTCGCGGAAAAACCGAAAAATAATTCCTCGGTATGCGCGCGACGTCCGCTACCCAAAAACACTAACACTAATGATAAAGGTGATTATGTTATATAAGATAAAAATATTGAAGATGATAAATCTTACAGCTACTTCTACAGGTGTATCTTTGTTTCGATGATATCCACCGGCAATAACCTAAAATTAACAATCAATTCTTTAAGTGAACAAACCGCGTGGTCGGTTGTTAAATAAGTTCTTGCTTACCAATCAGAGGCACTTAAGATGAGAGAGAAGTTAATAGTAAATCAATACTAATCAGGTATCAGGTATCAGAATTTTTTTGCTCGGGTGGCACGTTCGTTCCATATTATTTGGACATTTGTGCCTCGCCGCTTTTGCCTTCTCATCATCACCTACCTGCTGGGAAGGGAAAAGGATCAGGAGGAATGGGAGGGTTTGGATGGGGGAGAAAATGTCACAGAAACATTTAAATAAAAGAAAACCTGCACCCCCGAAGGGATACTGGTCGTCTTCGATAAGAGCACAAAGCTTCTAACTAAGTTAGGTAAACTTAGCACCCACGAGGGGATACATGACCTAACAAAGCGTTTAATCCGTCATGCGGAATTACAAAAGGATTAAGTCCTTTTGCCAATGTTTTTGGCAATAATTTTCCGGAAACCGTAGTTTAACCGAAATTTTTGCGCTTCCAGGAGTTCCAGGGCTAAAGTGTGTGTAACTAACTGAATTTATATAATCTTCACAATTATAATTAATAAATTGAATTAACACCAGTCAAAATCAAATGCGTAACTGCTACCTATAATGCTGCTATCTTCACAGTAGCACAGAAAATGTTTTATCTCTATCAGCAGTGTTGCCCGTTACTGAAATTACACAGCACATACGAGGAGGCCAGGGGCATGCCACTTGAATGTTTTAACACCCCGGCTCGTAATGCCATTGCTCAATCAGGCCTTACTCATCTTTTTCCGAAACATCTAGTAATGCCACTTTAATCATGGGACGAACTAGCAACCCTGCATTAGTCCGTACTTCGACCTTGCGTATCCGTCCATCCTGACCTGAAAACGTTTTAACGACCTTGCCACGAAGCCAGCCGTTACGTACTGTTTCATCTACAACGACGACCAAATCTCCAACCTTCATTGGTCTCGTCTCGTCCAACCATTTAGATTGCTTTGCTATGGTGGGTAGGTACGCGTTAATCCAGCACCGCCAAAACTGATTCTGGAGAAGCTGCATCAACTTCCAATTCGTCCCTACATCGCACACCTCATCAATAGGAATGCGAGCAGGATTGTTTGCCCCACTTGAGCTCATCAATAGGAAACAGTTGGGCGTGATTACATCCAAATCAGAAATTTCACTGGTACGAACGTCAGTGGATGAGAATTTACAATCATCACTGCTTCTGCCAAAAACGTTAACAACCCTTCATCGTCCAAACGGCGAGGATGGGAAAGGGTTGATAGGGCTTCTTTCACCGAACGAACTTTCCGCTCCCACACACCTCCCATGTGCCGAGCGGACGGCGGGTTGAAGTGCCACTCGGTGTCTGCGTTAGTGAAGGTCCCTGCTATAGATTTGTTTATTCCCGCTATCTCCTTCGCGAGCTCACGGGATACACCGCGAAAATTGGTGCCATTGTCGCTAAAAATTTGCTGGGGGCACCTCTTCTCGTCACGAAACGACGGATCGCCATCTTGCATGGCTCGGCTGACAAAGAGTGCACCACCTCTAAGTGCACCGCGCGTATCGACAAACACGTGAAAAGTGCTACCCACCGTTTAATGTTGCTTCGTCCTCTTATGATAATCAGCGGCCCAAAATAATCCAACCCCGTGAATGTAAAAGCACGCACAATCGCCAAACGGAGCGACTGTCACTTGAGGCAAAGGGGCCATTCTGGGCTCGCATGGCTTGGCCCGGTATACCCGACACCATGTACAATCTTTAATCGTCTTTTACACCAAAGATCGTAGTTTAGAAATATAAAACTTTTGACGAAGTTCGTTCAGTACTGTTTCAGTGTTAGCGTGGGCGTAACGCTGATGATATCTTAAAATGAGCAATTTTGTTACGTGGTTTTGTCTTGGGAGGATTATTGGGTTACGAAAATCGAAAGAGTAATATGCCGCTGCTGGATCGATTCGGCTCTCCATGCGAATGAGTTCATCGTCGTCCCACACAATTGATAACTTGGCTAATGAACTATTCCCATTGACCGGTTGCGCTGTGTTGTTGGTGCGCTTTTGTTGTGTTCCAATATAGCACATTCATCCGAAAACTGCTGTCTTTGAACCATCCTCCACAAGCTAGTTTCCGCTGCCGCATGGTCTGTATGTGACAACAACACTGTACGACAATCAGTTTTTGTTCTGTTTTTGTCTCGACAACGGTGTAGAAAATGATAAAGATAAGCTATCTTCTTCAGAACATCGTTTAATTTTGAAAACCTTGCGAAATCGAGAAGCGTTTCTGCGTTAGCTTCCCAGTGAGCAAACGTCGACCTTAACTCGTCCTTCGGTACCGCTGAAACAAGTTTTCACCGGCCACTCTTCTTCTGGCAGATATAAAAAATTGGGGCCTTGGAACCACGCGCTCTTTGGACTGAAGTTGGGCCCTCCACCCCATTTGGTAGCTTCGTCAGCTATATTCAATTTCGAGGAAACCCATCGCCATTCGAATATTTCTGTTTCACTGAGAAGTTCTGAGACCCTGAAAGCCACATATTGATGGTATTTGCGTGGATCTGCTCGCATCCAAGACAAGACTGTCATTGAGTCTGTCCAAATGAACCGCTTCCTTATAGGGACTGTATGATTCGCTGCTACTGATTTCATAAGCCGTACACCAATTACCGCAGCCATTAACTCATTTCTAGGAATAGTTTGTGGCTTCGCGTAACTTTTGCTTTCGAGGCAACTAGCGCACACCTGGTCTGTCCCCGATCAACGATCCGGAAGTATACCACACTGCTATAGGCTAGCTCGCTCGCGTCTACGAAAAGATGCAACTGCAGAGAGTCATAAGCACTCTCCTCATAGCCCGGAAAGTAGCATCGCGGGATTTGCACTTGTGAAAGTTTTGGCATTTCATCAATCCAGCGCCGCCATAATACGAGGTCGACGTCGATCAACGGGTCGTCCCATTGTATGCCCGATCGCCACATACTTTGTATGAGAACTCGGCCGTGAATGGTGTAGTTCGACACAATACCGAGAGGGTCGAAAAAGCTCATCACCACCTGGAGCACTTGTCGTTTGGTTGGAATGGTGTGGCTGGAGATTAGCGGCTGGAGGTCTTTCCGAAGCTGAGGTAAAAACACGAGCATGTCGTCACCAGGAATCCAAACGATTCCTAATATCCGCTCCGCCACTGTTGTTTTCTCCGCCGAAAAGTTTTTTACTGCATCACAACTTTCCTCCCCGACTCGTGACAGGACTTCCTTGCTATTCAACTGCCAATTTCGTATTTCAAAGCCTGCATCATTATGAATAACACGCACTTCGTTTGCTATTTTCGCAGCTTCTTCGACGCTATTTCTGCTGTCCAGGTAGTCATCAACGTACGTGTTGTTTACAATTGCCGACGCTGCTTCCGGATAACGACCAAAAAATTCCATGGCATTTGTATTTTTCACATGCTGTGCCGAGCATGGAGTGCATGTGGCACTGAAGGTGGCCACATCCATGATGTAAATTTCTGGTTTGCAAGACGAATTATCACGCCAAAGAAACCTTTGCGACTGGCAATCTTCCCTACGTATCAATACTTGATGAAACATTTGCCGTAAGTCGCCGGCGATGCCAATCTGCCTCTGGCGAAACCGAGAGAGAACCGAAATGAGAGGTGTCAAAAGGTCGGGACCTTTTAATAACATTGAGTTAAGTGAGACTCCCTGCACTGAGGCCGCCGCGTCCCAAACGAGACGGATTTTGTTCGGTTTCCGTGGGTTACGAACCACACTGATCGGTAGATACCATACACGCCCAGAATCAGATTGCTGTAGCTCCCGAGCTGTAGCTTTATGGGCATACCCACGGTCTAAATCAGTGATGCCCAGGCATAGGCATGGTGCGGGCCAAATGAGATCGCCCCATGATGTCGCGGGCCGCAAATTCCTCTGGCCATTTCCGCGCATAACAAAATGCAAAATATGCGGCAATAAAAATCATTTTTTGGGAATTACCACAAGATTTAAACCGGAAATTATTCGGAACTACTAAATGCACGAGGCATAACGGCTGATTTGAGTGACCCCTGTGTCATCAAAAAAATTACTCATAAGTGCACCATCTTTCAAATCAGTCCGTGGGCCGCACAAAACATCTTGAAGGGCCGCAGTTTGGCCATCACTGGTCTAAATAGTCGACTAGTATCAGTAACTGCAGCTTTTAAATTGGATCCGAATGCAATTTTCTCTCAAGGCACTTTAACCGACGTTCGGCCATCGGAAAACTGTCTGGAAATGTTACACTATCGGTGCGCCAAAGCAATCCGGTTTCGAACCTACCGGTGGCTGTTCTCTTCGTCGTCTCTTGAAGAATGCGCCGTGCACGTTGATCGTCCGCAGATTCCAACACAAAGGGCCCGTTCATTCCGACATTTTCCATTTCCAGGTAGTCTTTTACCAGTTCGTGGAGTTCTCGGTCCTGCGAGCATTCGCAAGTATGTATCATAATGTTACCAGCCTCTAACGATTTCCTCCAACCGCACAGTGGTCCGAAAGTCAAAAAAGCTGGTAGAAATGTCAAAACGACCTCCTAGAGAGTAGGTATCTTCTGCAAAGTTGCTTGAAATATTCAGGAGATCTATCTGATATCATTCAACTAGTGCTTAACCCTTAAATTTTAGGTTAACTCTTTAATACACGTTATTGCCATAATATAATATTAATTATTGGTAAAGTTTTTCAGTAAAGGTTGAGTCAATTTGATAACTCTCAGTTGCATTGTAAGGTGCAAAAAGGTTGGATAACATTACATTTTCATTTAAATGGATTGTTATACAATAACTGTTTGAGTAACTTTTTTTTTATAGAAAGGTTTTTTCACATTTTCTCATCTCATTTGATACAGCAATTGTGCATTCTAATTGCATTCGAATGGTATTAAATAAGTTCAAATAAAGAAATACAAAAAAGTTCAAATTCAAGCAGACACTGATGAAGCCGGCAAGTCTTAGGCGAAATACGTTTCGGCCTGAATAATGAAACAACTAACAAAAGTTAACCAGAAAAACTTTCTTCTTATTGTTTCGTTTCAGCCTCTACTATGCCCTTGATTAATTAATATTCTATTTTCTTCAACTGAAAAGTGAGAAATTATTTTTTCATATTATTTATTGTGTCAGATATATTTATAATAGCTGCAAATCTAGACTAGAGCATACATTAATGTAATGTAACAAACAGGATACAGCGAATGATAATTACAGTTCTATGACTTGTTTCGATGCTGTGTCACATTTTGAATACTTTAGAGTATTTTTTAAATAAAATATTAGTTTTAGACCATCCTTATCGTAAAAAGGTCTTCAATCTAAAATGCAAGACTAACAATAAGATGTAATGGGAGTGCTATGTCTCCTGTAAATCCTGTTGAAATGAGCCTTTACATCAGATGTGCCTTAGAAGCGCGTCATTCTATTTCGATATTCCTGAAACAAACTAAATTGTTGTTTTGCGCTACGAAACTTTCTTTGGAGTATACTCCAAAATCAATTTAATAAACTACATCATTGCTCGTCCCTTTCATTTCCACGATATCTTGGACTAGCAGAATAATCAAAGCCTACTATCTTGTATTGAAACCAATCATTATAATCAAATTTGCTTACATGAATTCGTACATCTTCTCAAAGATTTGTATTTACTTTCTTAGTTGCAGAAAGTTGCAGCCAAATTTAGGCTTAACCGGTTCCTTACAAGTATACCTGCATATTAAAAGCAATATGGCAGCGGAATATTCGGCATCGACCTAGGCGACGGAATAAGGACGACGAATGGAGACTCGGGACTTGGAACTGCAGATCGCTAAATTTCGCAGGTTGCGAGCGGGTGCTGATTGAACAGCTGGAACCCCGCAAACTCGGCATCGTAGCTCTGCAGGAAATCTATCGCAAAGGAGAGAAGGTATGGAAGATCCGTGGCGGAAAGGCCCAGTTTTACCAGAGCGGTGGCGCTACCAATGAACTGGGAACGGGCTTTGTAGTGCTGGGCGGAATGCAGGATCGCGTGATAGATTGGAAGGCGATCAACGAGAGAATGTGTGTATTGAGGATAAAGGGCCGTTTCTTCAATTATAGCATCATTAACGTGCACTGCCCGCACGAAGGTAGACCCGACGATGAGAAAGAAGCGTTCTACGCGAGGCTGGAGGCAACGTACGACAGCTGCTCGTCACGGGACATCAAGATCGTCATCGGGGATATGAACGCCCAGGTCGGTAGGGAAGAAATGTATAGACCGGTGGTAGGACTCCATAGTCTGCACACTGACACAAACGATAACGGCCAACGATGTATAAACTTCGCAGCTTCCCGAGGCCTGGTGATCCGAAGTACCTTTTTCCCGCGCAAGGATATCCACAAAGCCACCTGGAGATCACCTGACCAACGTACAATGAACCAAATTGACCACGTTCTCATAGAGGGCCGGTTCTTCTCTAACATCACGAACGTACGCTCCCGTCGGGGTGCGGATATCGATTCTGACCATTACCTAGTAGCAGTACATGTGCGCTCAAAGCTGTCCACCGTATACCGGACACGTCAAAGCCGCCCTCCTCGACTGAACACCAGGCAGCTAGATAATCCACAAGCTGCCGAGAACTACGCGCGAGTACTGAATGAGGCACTGCCTTCTTCCGAGGAGTTAGGTGCTTCAAACCTCGAAGACGGTTGGGGCAGAATACGCGCGGCCATCGGAGAGGCCGCTACCGCGGCACTAGATATTGAGCCTCGGAGTACACAAAATGATTGGTTTGATGGGGAATGCCAACAAGCGGTGGAGGAGAAAAAAAATGCTTGGAAAAATTATCTAAGTATTGCCACTAGAGAGAACCTGGCCAAGTTCCGACGAGCTAGGAACCAGTTGACCACGATCCTGAGGAGAAAAAAGCGCCAAAAGGAGGACAGAGATCGTGAAGAATTAGAGCAACTATTCCGAGCTAATGACACGCGCAAGTTTTATGAGAAGGTGAACCAAACTCGGAAGGGCTACACACCGAAACCTGACATGTGTAGGGACGAGGGAGGGAATCTAATTACAAATGAGCGCGAGGTGGTCGACAGGTGGAAGCGGTTCTTCGATGAACACCTCAATGGCGAAGTCGCAGAAGGAGGCGGAACGGAAATTAACCTAGGAGCGCCCATGGAAGATAGTGATGTCCTAGCACCTGATCTTCAAGAAGTCAAACGAGAAATCAGGCTGCTGAAGACCAATAAAGCCGCTGGGAAGGACCGCCTACCGGCAGAGCTTTATAAACATGGCGGGGAAACGCTAGCAAAGGCTCTACACTGGGTTATTTCGAGGATTTGGGAGGAGGAAAAGCTACCGGAGGAATGGATGGAAGGAGTGGTTTGTCCCATCTACAAAAAGGGTGATCGGCTAGACTGCTGCAACTATCGTGGTATTACGCTAGTAAATGCCGCCTACAAGGTACTCTCCCAGATCCTGTTACGCCGGCTGTCACCGATAGCAAAAGGTTTCGTAGGGAATTATCAGGCGGGTTTCATGGGGGCTCGCGCAACTACGGACCAAATGTTTACTATCCGACAGATCTTGCAGAAATGTCGGGAGTACAACGTGCCCACGCATCACATCTTTATCGATTTCAAAGCAGCATACGATACAGTCGATCGAGACAAGCTATGGCAGATAACGCACGAATACGGTTTTCCGGACAAACTGACGCGACTGATCAGAGCTACATTGGATCGAGTGATGTGTTTCGTACGCATCTCTGGGACACTCTCGAGTCCCTTCGAGACGCGACGAGGGTTGAGACAAGGTGACGGTCTATCCTGCATGCTGTTCAACATCGCTCTTGAGGGGGTGATCCGACGAGCGGGCATTGAAACGAGAGGCACGATTTTTACCAAGAGTAGCCAACTTCTAGGCTTTGCAGATGACTTCGATATCATTGCCAGGAACTTTGCGACGGCGGAGGCAATCTACGCCAGACTGAAAGCGGAGTCTAGGAGAATTGGGCTAAAAATAAATGCGTTGAAGACCAAATACATGAAAGGAAGAGGCTCAAACTAAACAAATGCGCGCCTCCCACGGACGGTAACCGTTGACGGCGACGAACTAGAAGTGGTAGAAGAGTTCGTGTATTTGGGATCGCTGGTGACCGCGGACAACAACACTAGTAAGGAGATCCAGCGGCGCATCCAAGCGGGAAATCGGGCCTACTTTGCCCTTCGTAAAACGCCGCGATCAGGAAGCATACGCCGCCGCACGAAGCTAACAATGTACAAAACCATTATTAGACCGGTAGTTCTTTATGGACTTAAAACCGTGACGCTGCTTACGGAGGACATACGCGCCCTTGCCGTGTTTGAGCGGAAAGTGCTGCGGGCGATATTTGGCGGAGTACAAACTGAAAGCGGAGAGTGGCGGAGGCGTATGAATCACGAGCTACAGGCACTGCTTGGGGAGACTCCCATTGTACATCTAGCGAAAGTTAGCAGGCTACGGTGGGCCGAACACGTCGTAAGGATGCCGGACGACAGTGCGACGAAAACGGTCCTCTTCAACAACCCCACCGGCACCAGGAACAGGGGGGCCCAACGTGCACGATGGCTCGACCAGGTCGAAAGTGATTTGCGACTTCTGAGACGACTAGGAAATTGGCGACGAGTGGCCCAAGACCGAGTTGAATGGAGACGAGTGCTTGAAACAGCACGAGCCACCCCGGCTCTATGCTGCTGAAGAAGAAGAAGATGGCAGCGGAACTCGACGGGTTCCATAAGTTACGACTATCAATTTGAAAGAGTTTAGATTTTCGTCCTCATTGTTGTCATAATCAAGCCAGACTTGGTGAACCAATAATATTTAAAATTAGTGTAGCCTTCTAAATAATATTGAAATAGGTGTCTTTCAACTAATTATGTCCTTATTTATGATATTTATGCAACGTCTGCTACATACCGATATGAAACAACCATACGTGCTTTGAAAAGATTTCACTGGCTTCAACGTTATTCAACAAGTTCAGAAGGCCATAGCTTTTAGAAAACTAAGAAACGAACAACCAAAACGAGGATTTAAGCTTATATTGGTGTTTCTGATTGGACGGGAACTTAGAACGCCTCCGATAGCGTTAGAAGACGGTACTGAGACCGCGGAAATATCACTTGGCACAGTGGTCTTTTAGCCCAGTCACAGAGCGCACTTAGCTTGCATTCGGATTCTACCGTAGTAAAATATCACATAACTTAATCACAGTTCTTTGATTAAATAGGCTAGATTTATTCTTAACACTTTATTGCACGTCTATCTAGCGCAGGTTAGATAGATTGTTTGCTTCTGAACGATCTGAGTTCAACTGATTTGTTCTGCCACTGTACAAGCGATATGATGATGTATGCAGTGGTGAATTTGGGGTACGATCGTGTACGATCGGTTTCTAATTTCTGTCCCTATCCTACTGCCGCTGATAAGCGTGATGGCATGATAAGAGCGCATTATAGCAGGAGATTAATTTTTGTGGATCTCGTCTGTGCTGCCAATCTGATCGTGAACATGCCGGCCGCCTTGAAACCAGCCGGGTTTCAAATTAATTCTCCTACCTACCCTATACTGAGCATAATTTTATGCGGTCGTGATTGTAAATTTTTCTTAGCTTCTATGATTATTTCATTTTAGATATAGATTTTGATTGATTTAGCTTCACTTTGTGATTCACTTGATCTTCTTCTTTAATTGTATGTTTATTTTCCGGAACTGCTTTGGATCCGGCGCTGCATGCGGATGCATCGGATGACACATAGACGTCCTTCCTTCTTCGACTCGTTGTGCATGACGTCATGAGTGGTAGTGAGATTCGTTTGATGATTTCCTCGAGATAAACTGGATGTAGTATACTGACATAATTTTTTGTAAAACCGGAACAACTTACCCCACAGGTAAATTACGGCGCCCAAGCAATGCTTTACAGTGAGAGTATAGGAAATTCTCGAGGATGATTTGAGTGCGATGGTAGTTGAAACTTCTCTTTCGTAGAATCCGGGAAGTTGATTGACGGATAAGGGTGATCAGACCCAACGTAATCCCAACTGTCGACGAGATGATATGATTAGCTTGCCCTTTGACGCTTTGACTCAACCATAGCCACAACGGTTAATGGAGACGCTTTATGCGCCAAACATGATGCTGCCACACAGCATGATAAAACTGGACTTTTATAGTAGACTAGCTGACCCGACAAACTTCGTATTGCCACAAATTAACCTGTGTTGTACATAAATCATGAATCTCGGATGATCTTTGTCACTTCTCGAGTTTTGCAAGCCCCCCAGTGGGCGGCGCTTCCGACGGCGGGTCACCGGCAACACTTGCGACCGGCTCGTCCTGAATGATCTAGTGTTACTATAGATAGTTTTTGTGGTCTTGTTATTGATTAATGTTTTATGGAAGAGTCTCGAATTTCTCGAGTTGGATTAGTTTTTGAGTTTCGCAAAAATTTCTGTTTTATTTGTATGAGAGTCCATATCCCCCTACCACAGGGGTGAGAGGTCTCTAACTATCATAAAATAAATTCAAGACTCAAAAATCTCCTACATGCTAAATTTGGTTCCTTTGCTTGATTAGTACTCAAATTATAAGGAAATTTGTATTTCATTTGTATGGGAGCCCACCCTCTTAAAAGGGAAAGGGGTCGTAATACACCACAGAAAAAAAATTCTGCCATCTAAAACTCTCACATGCCAAATTTGGTTCCATTTGCTTGATTAGTTCTAAAGTTATGAGCAAATTTGTATTTCGTTTGAATGGGAGCCCCCCCCTCCTAAAAAGGTAAGAAGTCCTAATTCATCATGGGAAAAATGGTTGCCTCCAAAAACACCCACATGCCAAATATGGTTCCATTTGCTTGATTAGTTCTCGAATTATGAGGAAATTTGTATTTCATTTGTGTAGAAGCCCCCCCTCTTGAAGTGTGGAAGGATCCTAATTCACCGTAGAAATTATTTTTGCCTCCAAAAACCTCCACATGCCGAATTTGGTTCTATTTGCTTGATTAGTTCTCGAGTTATGGGGAAATTTGTATTTCATTTGTATTGGAGCCCCCCTCCTAATGTGGGAAGAGGTCCTATTTAATCACAGAAAAAATTCTTGCCTCCAAAAACACCTACACGCCAAATTTGGTTCCATTTGCTGGATTAGTTCTCGAGTTATGAGGAAATTTGTATTTCGTTTGTATAGGACCCCCCCTCCTAAAGTGGGGAGGGGTCCCAATTCATCATTGAAAAAAAAATTGTCTCCAAAAACACACACATGCCAAATTTGGTTCAATTCGCTTGATTAGTTCTCGAGTTATGAGGAAATTTATATTTCATTTGTACAGGAGCCCCTCCTCTTAAAGTGGGGAGGAGTCCTAATTCACCATAGAAAATTTTCTTGCTCTCGAAAACCTTCACATGCCAAATTTGGTTCCATTTGCTTGATTAGTTCTCGAGTTATGAGGAAATTTGTATGGAAGTCCCCCCTCTTAAAGGGGAGAGGAGTTATAATTCCTCTTATAAAGAGGGGAGGGGTCTCAATTCACCATAGAATAAATTCTTGTCACCAAAAAAAACACCCACATGCCAAATGTTGTTCTATTTGCTTGATTAGTTCTCGAGTTAGGAGGAAATTTGTATTTCATTTGTACAGGAGCCCCCCCTCTTAGAGTGGGGAGGGGTCCTAATTCACCGTAGAAAATTTTCTTGCCCTCGAAAACCTTCACATGCCAAAGTTGGTTCCATTTGCTTGATTAGTTCTCGAGTTATGAGGAAATTTGTATGGAAGCCCCCCCTCTTAAAGGGGAGAGGAGTTACAATTCCCCTTATAAAGAGGGAGGGGTCTCAATTTACCATAGAATAAATTCTTGTCACCGAAAACACGCACATGCCAAATTTGGTTCTATTTGCTTGATTAGTTCTCGAGTTATGAGGAAATTTGTATTTCATTTGTATAGGAGCCCCCCCTCCTAAAGTGGGGAGAGGTTCTTATTCATCATAGAAAACATTCTTGCCTCCAAAAACACCTACATGCCAAATTTGGTTCCATTTGCTGGATTAGCTCTCGAGTTATAAGGAAATTTGTATTTCGTTTGTATAGGAGCCCCCCCCCCTCTTAAAGTGGGGAGGGGTCCCAACTCATCATAGAAAAAAATTTTGTCTTCAAAAACACACACATGCCAAATTTGGTTCCATTTGCTTGATTAGTTCACGAGTTATGAGGAAATTGGTATTTCATTTGTACAGGAGCCCCCCCTCTTAAAGTGAGGAGGGGTCCTAATTCAACATAGAAAATTTTCTTGCCTTCGAAAACCTTCACATGCCAAATTTGGTTCCATTTGCTTGATTATTTCTCGAGTTATGAGGAAATTTGTATGGAAACCCCCCCTCTTAAAGGGGAGAGGAGTTATAATTCCCCTTATAAAGAGGGGAGGGGTCTCAAATTACCCTAGAATAAATTCTTGTCACCGAAAACACCCACATGCCAAATTTGGTTCTATTTGCTTGATTAGTTCTCGAGTTATGCAGAAATTTGTGTTTCATTTGTATGGGAGCCCCCCCTCTTAGTGGGGGGAGGGGTCTCTAACCATCACTAATACCTTTTCTGGCCCCAAAAACCTCTACATGCAAATTTTCACGCCGATTGGTTCAGTTCAGTTTTTGATTCTATAAGGAACACAGGACAGACAGACAGACAGACAGACAGACAGACAGACAGACAGACAGACAGACAGACAGACAGACAGACAGACAGACAGACAGACAGACAGACAGACAGACAGACAGACAGACAGACAGACAGACAGACAGACAGACAGACAGACAGACAGACAGACAGACAGACAGACAGACAGACAGACAGACAGACAGACAGACAGACAGACAGACAGACAGACAGACAGACAGACAGACAGACAGACAGACAGACAGACAGACAGACAGACAGACAGACAGACAGACAGACAGACAGACAGACAGACAGACAGACAGACAGACAGACAGACAGACAGACAGACAGACAGACAGACAGACAGACAGACAGACAGACAGACAGACAGACAGACAGACAGACAGACAGACAGACAGACAGACAGACAGACAGACAGACAGACAGACAGACAGACAGACAGACAGACAGACAGACAGACAGACAGACAGACAGACAGACAGACAGACAGACAGACAGACAGACAGACAGACAGACAGACAGACAGACAGACAGACAGACAGACAGACAGACAGACAGACAGACAGACAGACAGACAGACAGACAGACAGACAGACAGACAGACAGACAGACAGACAGACAGACAGACAGACAGACAGACAGACAGACAGACAGACAGACAGACAGACAGACAGACAGACAGACAGACAGACAGACAGACAGACAGACAGACAGACAGACAGACAGACAGACAGACAGACAGACAGACAGACAGACAGACAGACAGACAGACAGACAGACAGACAGACAGACAGACAGACAGACAGACAGACAGACAGACAGACAGACAGACAGACAGACAGACAGACAGACAGACAGACAGACAGACAGACAGACAGACAGACAGACAGACAGACAGACAGACAGACAGACAGACAGACAGACAGACAGACAGACAGACAGACAGACAGACAGACAGACAGACAGACAGACAGACAGACAGACAGACAGACAGACAGACAGACAGACAGACAGACAGACAGACAGACAGACAGACAGACAGACAGACAGACAGACAGACAGACAGACAGACAGACAGACAGACAGACAGACAGACAGACAGACAGACAGACAGACAGACAGACAGACAGACAGACAGACAGACAGACAGACAGACAGACAGACAGACAGACAGACAGACAGACAGACAGACAGACAGACAGACAGACAGACAGACAGACAGACAGACAGACAGACAGACAGACAGACAGACAGACAGACAGACAGACAGACAGACAGACAGACAGACAGACAGACAGACAGACAGACAGACAGACAGACAGACAGACAGACAGACAGACAGACAGACAGACAGACAGACAGACAGACAGACAGACAGACAGACAGACAGACAGACAGACAGACAGACAGACAGACAGACAGACAGACAGACAGACAGACAGACAGACAGACAGACAGACAGACAGACAGACAGACAGACAGACAGACAGACAGACAGACAGACAGACAGACAGACAGACAGACAGACAGACAGACAGACAGACAGACAGACAGACAGACAGACAGACAGACAGACAGACAGACAGACAGACAGACAGACAGACAGACAGACAGACAGACAGACAGACAGACAGACAGACAGACAGACAGACAGACAGACAGACAGACAGACAGACAGACAGACAGACAGACAGACAGACAGACAGACAGACAGACAGACAGACAGACAGACAGACAGACAGACAGACAGACAGACAGACAGACAGACAGACAGACAGACAGACAGACAGACAGACAGACAGACAGACAGACAGACAGACAGACAGACAGACAGACAGACAGACAGACAGACAGACAGACAGACAGACAGACAGACAGACAGACAGACAGACAGACAGACAGACAGACAGACAGACAGACAGACAGACAGACAGACAGACAGACAGACAGACAGACAGACAGACAGACAGACAGACAGACAGACAGACAGACAGACAGACAGACAGACAGACAGACAGACAGACAGACAGACAGACAGACAGACAGACAGACAGACAGACAGACAGACAGACAGACAGACAGACAGACAGACAGACAGACAGACAGACAGACAGACAGACAGACAGACAGACAGACAGACAGACAGACAGACAGACAGACAGACAGACAGACAGACAGACAGACAGACAGACAGACAGACAGACAGACAGACAGACAGACAGACAGACAGACAGACAGACAGACAGACAGACAGACAGACAGACAGACAGACAGACAGACAGACAGACAGACAGACAGACAGACAGACAGACAGACAGACAGACAGACAGACAGACAGACAGACAGACAGACAGACAGACAGACAGACAGACAGACAGACAGACAGACAGACAGACAGACAGACAGACAGACAGACAGACAGACAGACAGACAGACAGACAGACAGACAGACAGACAGACAGACAGACAGACAGACAGACAGACAGACAGACAGACAGACAGACAGACAGACAGACAGACAGACAGACAGACAGACAGACAGACAGACAGACAGACAGACAGACAGACAGACAGACAGACAGACAGACAGACAGACAGACAGACAGACAGACAGACAGACAGACAGACAGACAGACAGACAGACAGACAGACAGACAGACAGACAGACAGACAGACAGACAGACAGACAGACAGACAGACAGACAGACAGACAGACAGACAGACAGACAGACAGACAGACAGACAGACAGACAGACAGACAGACAGACAGACAGACAGACAGACAGACAGACAGACAGACAGACAGACAGACAGACAGACAGACAGACAGACAGACAGACAGACAGACAGACAGACAGACAGACAGACAGACAGACAGACAGACAGACAGACAGACAGACAGACAGACAGACAGACAGACAGACAGACAGACAGACAGACAGACAGACAGACAGACAGACAGACAGACAGACAGACAGACAGACAGACAGACAGACAGACAGACAGACAGACAGACAGACAGACAGACAGACAGACAGACAGACAGACAGACAGACAGACAGACAGACAGACAGACAGACAGACAGACAGACAGACAGACAGACAGACAGACAGACAGACAGACAGACAGACAGACAGACAGACAGACAGACAGACAGACAGACAGACAGACAGACAGACAGACAGACAGACAGACAGACAGACAGACAGACAGACAGACAGACAGACAGACAGACAGACAGACAGACAGACAGACAGACAGACAGACAGACAGACAGACAGACAGACAGACAGACAGACAGACAGACAGACAGACAGACAGACAGACAGACAGACAGACAGACAGACAGACAGACAGACAGACAGACAGACAGACAGACAGACAGACAGACAGACAGACAGACAGACAGACAGACAGACAGACAGACAGACAGACAGACAGACAGACAGACAGACAGACAGACAGACAGACAGACAGACAGACAGACAGACAGACAGACAGACAGACAGACAGACAGACAGACAGACAGACAGACAGACAGACAGACAGACAGACAGACAGACAGACAGACAGACAGACAGACAGACAGACAGACAGACAGACAGACAGACAGACAGACAGACAGACAGACAGACAGACAGACAGACAGACAGACAGACAGACAGACAGACAGACAGACAGACAGACAGACAGACAGACAGACAGACAGACAGACAGACAGACAGACAGACAGACAGACAGACAGACAGACAGACAGACAGACAGACAGACAGACAGACAGACAGACAGACAGACAGACAGACAGACAGACAGACAGACAGACAGACAGACAGACAGACAGACAGACAGACAGACAGACAGACAGACAGACAGACAGACAGACAGACAGACAGACAGACAGACAGACAGACAGACAGACAGACAGACAGACAGACAGACAGACAGACAGACAGACAGACAGACAGACAGACAGACAGACAGACAGACAGACAGACAGACAGACAGACAGACAGACAGACAGACAGACAGACAGACAGACAGACAGACAGACAGACAGACAGACAGACAGACAGACAGACAGACAGACAGACAGACAGACAGACAGACAGACAGACAGACAGACAGACAGACAGACAGACAGACAGACAGACAGACAGACAGACAGACAGACAGACAGACAGACAGACAGACAGACAGACAGACAGACAGACAGACAGACAGACAGACAGACAGACAGACAGACAGACAGACAGACAGACAGACAGACAGACAGACAGACAGACAGACAGACAGACAGACAGACAGACAGACAGACAGACAGACAGACAGACAGACAGACAGACAGACAGACAGACAGACAGACAGACAGACAGACAGACAGACAGAAATCCTTCTTTATAGGTATAGATTCCTTCACCAAACTTATATGCATGCACAAACGAGACGGACTTCTTCGACAAACGATAGGTTGACGGATGGAGGAGCGCAGCTGACTTCAAATGATGACTTCTGACCCGGGAGACCGGGCAGACTGACCTATGGAGAACGAACATTCCTTGAGCTTTTTGAATTGTAATATGAAACAAAAACTTAACTGGGATGCGGAGGCACTCACTTGTGAGACCTCCGCACTGATGCAGCAGTGGGTCTAGTTTCCATCTGCCGTAGATTGCTGAGCGTTATCTCGGATTGGGAGCACGCAAATTTTGCTGATCCCTCTATCGAAACAACCATCCTTCGTGCGTACGGTGACTACTCTGATGTTTTCATCTGAGCCATGGTAAATCTTGACGACTCGTGCTAAATTCCACTTCAGCGGTGGTGCGTTGTCATCCTTCAGTAGAACCATTGTTCCGACTGAAATGTTGTCTCGTTGCTTGGTCCATTTTGTACGATTGTGGAGATCAGACAGGTACTGAGTGCTCCACCTTTTCCACAGTTGTTGTGTGATACTCTGCGCTCGCTGCCACATGGACAGTCGGTTTACTGGAATAGCTTGTAGATCAGGTTCAAATATAGACATGCTCCATATGCGACATTTGAGGCGTCGCAGAAACCGTGTAATTGAACATCAGACCAGTCATTGGTGCAGCCGATCCAACGTGGTATAGATAGTGACTCTAAAGCCATTAAGTTCTGTTTATATTCTTTCCATATTGATTGAAAACCTTCTTCCAAGGGATCATCCCAATCGCACTTTATCCTCCACAGTTGTTGAATAAATATCTTTGCTTGCACGACCACTGGTCCCACTAATCCTAATGGATCGAACAAGCATGCTGCATCGGAATGAACGCTACGTTTTGTGATAGTTGATGCATTATACCTCCATTGGGGAAAATTGAACCGAAAGCTATCTGATCTGGTGTCCCAGCGAAGTCCCAACGTTTTTACAGTGGAATCGGACAAGTCAAGGTCCAAAGTCGATCGATCATCTCGCAAATGTTTTGGAAGATTTTGCAGGAGTTTTGGGAAGTTTGAATTCCACTTCCTGAGTGTAAAACAAGCCGAATTGGTCACTTTTATCACCTCTGTAATCAGCTGATTTGCTTCATCGATGCTGTCAGCTCCTGATAGCATATCGTCTACGTAAAAATCCTTTTGGATCACTCTGGCAGCTAACGGGTACGTTGACTGACAATCTCTTCCTAGCTTCGTAAGACACTTTGTGGCGAGATATGGAGCACACGAAGTGCCGTATGTGACGGTTGTTAACTGGAATGTCTTAACAGGGTCGTCAGGCGAGTCTCTCCACAGAATCCTCTGCAGGTGTTGATCTGAAGGTTGCACTTGTACCATACGGTACATTTTCTCCACGTCGGCGACGAGAGCGATTCGGTGCAGACGAAACCGTAGTATTATCGAGATCAAGTTATCCTGAACCACTGGCCCTACCATTAGCGCATCGTTCAAGGAGACGTTAGTTGATGTGCGGCACGATCCATCAAAAACTACACGGAGCTTTGTAGTGGTACTATCTGGCTTTATCACTGCGTGATGAGGTATGTAGTATGCCGGTTCCTGGCATGACTCCTCAGTAACCTCTTTCATATGTCTAAGGAGGAGATACTCGTGTATAAACTCGGCTTACATCGCCTTCAGCTCTCGATTGGCATCAAGCCTCTTTTCCAAGCTAGCAAACCTTTTTTCAGCTATGTGCTTCGATTCTCCTAGTTTCGCCATCACTATCTCCCTTTTTGGCAAAGTAACAATAAATCTCCCTTTAGAATCTCGTACGGTTGTACGTTCAAATAGTTCCTCGCATGCAGTCTCTTCAACTGAATGAGTACTGCTGACATGGCAGGCCTCTAACTCCCAGAACTTGGCAATCAACTCTTGGAGATCCACAGTAGAGGTAATGTAGGTTGCTGCACGTGCACTGCAGTGTTGATCGGAAACTCGTCCGGATATGATCCAACCAAATACAGTTTGTTGCAATGTTGGGCCATCTTCGCTTAATTTCTTTCTACCTTGTTCGAGGAGATCATAGTAGACTTCAGCTCCGATTATCATGTCTACCGGTCCTGGTTTGCCATACGATGGATCAGCCAGTACTAGATCGGCGGAAGCATTGCTGAGATCGACTTCTACAGGGCTGATTGGTAAAGTTCTTGTGATCCTTGGAAGTACATAAAACTGAATGTTCTCCGCAAATGACGATATCGTTGGTAACCGTGGTTGAATGTTGGCATCGACGAGCTTAGTTGATGACACGCTACCACTTCCAATGCCTTGTACTCTCACAAAGGCAGGTGACTCCCGACATTTCAGCTTATTTGCAAATTTGTCATGTAGCATAATTCAGAACACGAATCTAACAATGTTCTAGCATAAGACACGTTTCCGTACTGATCTTCAACCCGAACAATTGCTGTCGACATGAGAACTGGTCTCGGGGAGGAATGACCAGCGGCCTTGAGAGTGACCGACGTATGTTGGCCTGCAATGGGTGGAGGGTGAATAGTTTGTGATAATGTGCGAATAGTTGTGTATGAGGTTGAAGGTTTTTGTTGTTGTAGTGGTTGAGGTGTTGTGTTTTGTGTCTGATCTTGTGGTTTTGGGTGTGTTTGTTGTGGTTGTGGTGTTGCTGTGTCTGGTAATGCAACAAGGTATGATGTCTTTTACCACACCGATTGCATGAACCTCTGGAACATCCTTCAGCAAAATGACCGTTACCAAAGCAGTTACGGCAGAGGCGCTTCCTGTTAACCTCCTCTACTCGCTCAGTAAGTGACATGGCTTTAAATTTATCACATCTGAACACTGGATGGAAGGAGTCGCCACAAAATATACACCTTCTTGCTAATTGCACCGTTGCATGTGTTGCAGACTGACGGAAACGCTTTAATTCATCTGAATTCGATCTCACTGAGCTGATTGACTGTAAAACAGCACATTGACCACGTAGGAACTCGATCAAGATTTCATATTTCGGCACATCCTTCGAATTGTGTTGATTCTCCCAATTGCGTAGCGTTGCCATATCCAGGCGGGAACAGACCATATGGGCGAGAATTGTAGACCAATTGGAAGTATTTTCCCCAATCTTTGACAGCATCTGCAAATTCCTGTCAAATTCGTTAATCAGATAGTTTAGACCCTCACAGCTTTCTTTCCGCATTGGTTCGATCGCGAAAATAGCATTCAGGTGTGCCTTCACAATAAGCTTTTTATTTTCGAACCGTTTCTCCAACTGTTGCCACGCTACCTCATAATTGTCGGCCGAGAGTTCAATAGAATCGATTTCTTGTCGGGCATCAGCAGAAACCGAAGACCGCAAATATGTAAACTTGTCAACATTATCAAGCTGGATATTGTTGTGTATCAAGCTTCGGAAGGTGTCTCGAAACGTGACCCAATCTTTCACATTGCCAGTAAATGACGGAAGCTTGATGTCTGGGAGCTTCACTTTGGACATTGATGGTTGCGTTGCTATAGCAGTATCATCCGGGACAGGTCGCCTGCACGCTACATCCGTAGGTCGCAGAACGATGAGCGATGATTTGATTTCGTAGTATTCTTCTTCTACAGCGCGTGTAACCTCCTCAAATTCCATCTCACGTTTATCCGACAAAGCTTCGAGACGCTCAATTCGTTGTTCAGGCGATTCTTTCGTGTCCACTTTCTCATCTTCCTCCTCAACGATCAATTCAATTTTACGACGGACTGTGTAGAATTTTCTCATTGCATTTTCCAGGGTTTCCAGTCGAACCTCGATTTGCTTCTCATGCGCTTCCTTACGGAACGTTTGAACAAATTTTCCGATAGTCTTGATGGATGTCCGCAGCTGCCGCTCCTGCTTCTTCAGATCCTTTAAATCCTCCATTATGCACTTAACTTCACTTAATCACTTGTTTGCAGTACTGTTGATTAATATCACAAACCAACGGCAATGAAAGAGTTATTCGTTTAATTTATCACTTTCACTTTATAAGCACTTATAGTTACAGAGTTACTTTCGTATCAAACAGAACTGCAAACTTATAGTTTTATTTAGGTATCGCTTTCAGCCTTGGGATTGCTAGAAGATTTGACCGACTAGACGTACCGGAATTTACGATCGCGCTTGACAAGGGACCAATGATCAATTGACAGCAGCAGTGGACCAACGAACCAAGAATAAATCCAACAAGTCAGCAAGGAATCACGCTCAAACCAACCTTCAGAACTCAATAAGAAAACGCACATGCATTTTAATAATCTTTATTTCGCACATATCACCCTCGCCCAACCAACAAAGCATCCCAAGTAACAATTTTGGTTTTACTATACTCTTATGATGGCATTTAAGACCAAAACTGGTCATGAAAACCGCCGTAAGAGTACAATAAAGCTCACATTGCTGCTTGGGATGCAAATGATCTAGAATCATGCAAATTTATACTTCCCAGCAGATTGGCGAATGTCCAGGAAGAAGCACACGGGTTAATCTTAGCTGAAACTCAGTAAATCCTCAATCGACGAGCAGGTCCATAGAAGCATGTGGTTTACATGCGGTGTCGATCTCACAGCGATGGCGATCGGTAGCTTCAGGCACTGACGACAATGGCGGCACACAATAGATGGTAGCTTCTTTTATCTTCCAGATAGACACTTTCGCAATCCGTAACTCGAAATATCACAATTTAAATGTTCCGCAGAAAAGTTTTTGTCACTACACGTTTTAACTTCGCACTCGTCCAATCAGAAAATCCGGAGTGGATCCGCTTCGAAGGACCAAATGTTTCTAATTGGACGGGAACTTAGAACGCCTCCGATAGCGTTAGAAGACGGTACTGAGACCGCGGAAATATCACTTGGCACAGTGGTCTTTTAGCCCAGTCACAGAGCGCACTTAGCTTGCGTTCGGATTCTACCGTAGTAAAATATCACATAACTTAATCACAGTTCTTTGATTAAATAGGCTAGATTTATTCTTAACACTTTATTGCACGTCTATCTAGCGCAGGTTAGATAGATTGTTTGCTTCTGAACGATCTGAGTTCAACTGATTTGTTCTGCCACTGTACAAGCGATATGATGATGTATGCAGTGGTGAATTTGGGGTACGATCGTGTACGATCGGTTTCTAATTTCTGTCCCTATCCTACTGCCGCTGATAAGCGTGATGGCATGATAAGAGCGCATTATAGCAGGAGATTAATTTTTGTGGATCTCGTCTGTGCTGCCAATCTGATCGTGAACAATTGGTATGTAGAAGAACACTTTTGAGATTTTTGATCAATTAAAAATACTTGCAAAATGGGGTTTCTGCCAACTTTTTTGGTTTTCGGACCACTGTGAACCGCCGAATATTGTCCAACCTAATCGCGATTTAATTGCCACTGGCTCTGACTCTCCTCTTTCCCGTCTATTCAATGCCAATTTAAGGCGAGCGTTGTCTACCCCGATCAATATACGCGGTACAGCGTCGTGGTAGCTTTTGATTGGTAATCCTCGTAAGTATGGGAATTGCTCCCGCAGTTCTGCATAGTTGAGGCTTTGCCTCGGTAAGCTCAGACATTCTACTGTACGCACATCGCGTAAAGCATACTGTTTATCGTTGCCCTCTCCCGAGATGTTAAATTGCACCTGTCGCAAAGAGGCCTCCTTCCGTGTTACGTTGCCCGTCCACTGGAGGCAGAGGGGTTTTTCTGTTCCTTTTAGACCTAACTCGTCTGCTAGTGCACCTTCGTCAGATCAGAGCCGTCATCCAGGAACGCAAAGGTGGACACCGCCTTGCCTTCAGAATGCAGCGTAACGGGAATGATTTTAAATAAACAGGACGTTTGCATATGGCAATGCGCAGTTACTACTGCGGAAGTACTGGCAGTTTGAGTTGTCTCTGCCGATTTATTTCTGTATGAATGCAGCAATTTGTTATGTAGCTCTTCACAGCCGTCGATACCGCAGGATTGCTTCGTCCGGCATGGCCACTTGCCATGACCAGTTAAGCAGCGTTTGCACAATTTATACTGTTCGACAATTTTCAAACGTTCCGGAAAAGTAAATTTAAGATATTTCTCACAGCTTCTGATTTTATGGTCCGACCTCCCACATACAATACACGGTTTGACCTCGGTTACCTGTCTTTGCGACTCTGGGAACGATTTCCCTCTTTCTCTCGTTTTGTTCTGCATCTCACGCGACTGTCTTCCTGTGTGCTAGTGACCACCGTACTCATTTGACAACCAGCAGATTTTATTGAAGAGACATATTCACTAAACGCCTTTAACGTGACATCTGGTATACGTTGAGCGTGCATTCCCCACTCCAGTTTTAGGCTGGGCGGTAATTTGGCAATTAACTCCGACAACAACATTGGATTCGAAAGATGTGAATGTAAATTTGCTCCTTCCATGTACGTAACCAAGTTTCGTACCTCTCTTCCGAACGTAATCAACGTGGGTAAATGCCTTATGTCTGGCTGTGGATCACTTCGCAACTTAGTTAGTAGGCGTTGAATTATAAACTCCGGACGACCGCATTCTTCTTCCAACGTTCTAAAAATTTCCGGGATGGCTATCGGCACCGTGAGCAAACTTCCCAGATAGCATTTTCATATGTATAAAAAAGGTAAAAATCAGCATTACGTACAGATATAGATGCTAATAAATCGTATTCGATGCGCAAAATTGGCATAGCCGTACTATTTTGGAGGCAATATACGTGATTACGAATAATTTTGAGCGTTGCGACTATATAAGTATTTATATACGATAATATCCGATTAAGCATGAGTCGCTCCGTACTACTATGCGATTTTGTGCTGAAAATCGTGTGTATGTCAGTTATTATCATTAAATACGATAGAAAATCAACTTGGTCCCACTTTATCCAGCTTTAATTACGATTTCGAGTTTGTTAGGAGATATTTACGATAATTTTCGTACATTGATATACGAGTTGGTGCTAGCTGCCTACCAAACATTTTTGCAAACGTGCTAAGTTCTCGTCAGGTTGGATACCACACATGGCAGTAGTGGATTGAAATGAATTAATGAACATGGGCCACTCCATAGGGTCCCCTGAAAACTTTGGAAGATCTTTAGCGACAACATGCCTAGCAGCGAGCTGCTGAGGAATAATAATTGCCTCGCATGGCCACGGGGAATGTGTCGATGGAAAAACGGACGCCGTTGTGCACGGTATTTGGTTTTGTGGTGGTGGTGCTGTGTTATTGAAATGACTCCTTGCTCCAGGTCCAGTTTGCTCATGTCCCATTTCTTGGTTATGTGTCGCTTGCTGCGCTGGCACCTGTGCTGAAAATTTTACGGGGAGCGATGCTTGTATCGGATTCGATGATCGAATCAGAGCGGGTACGAGCTTCGGGAAACTATCCGACTGGTGCGGCTGCAGCTGAATTTGCTGACAGTAACTCTGTTGAAACGGAGGCTGTTGTAAACGTGGAGGGAACATAATAGCACGTTGCATGGGAAACGAGTTGTTTTGTATTCCAGCGAGCATCTGCTGGGGAACCGTGTGTCCAGTATGAGACAGACATGGTGGGCCATTAGGCATGGCGGGCAGAATAGTTTGCTGCGGGAAGGGGCGAGTATTTTTAGGCAGCGTATGTGGCATCACAATCGGGTTTGATTCTGTGATGGCTGCTGTGGAAACAATTGGCATATTTGCCGCTATTATAACAGTAGACGTACTTAGCGGTGTTGACATATTCGGAACTGCGTGAACCGCTTCATGATCCTGCCTGTCCGGTATATTCTGCTTTTGCTCATCTATCCAGTTTTGGATGGCTGCGTGACTCTGACCACTTATACCGCTACCGAAGCTACCACCATCCAGCGCTTCGGCCTCGAGTTCAAGCTGGTGCTTTTTTGCTAAATATTCACGATCTTTCTGAGCTTGCTGATCCTCCAGGGCTTTCGCTTCCTCCAGCTGCTTGAGTCGTAACCGGATACCCGACGAGTTAGTCCTCTGCAAGGTGGCAGAAATAGAGAACATTGAACAATTTTTACACCGCCACGAGCGGTCGTTAATTGAATCCTGCACTCCGACGCAGTCAAAGTGCCACCAGGAGTTGCACTTATCGCAAGCCACCATTTTCTCTGCATGATCTGGTCCACCCTTGTGCAACCCTTGCAGTTTGCTTCAGCAGTTGTGAGGCTGCCGTGAGGTTAGCTTCTGGTGATGTGAAATTAGCTTTCGCAACATCCGACTTGGGTCTGGGATCGCTCATTGTAGATAACTTTCGAGCTTGTTAACTTTTTCGCAGTCCGAAGGACTCGAACTGAAAGGGTTATATTTTATTACCAAGTTAGTTTTCTTTGTAGCGACGGAAGTATCTTATTGATCCCGAACTCCTAATACTCTTGCATAACTAATGATAAAGGTGATTATGTTATATAATATAAAAATATTGAAGATGATAAATCTTACAGCTACTTCTATCGGCGTATCTTTGTTTCGATGATATCCACCGGCAATAACCTATAATTAACAATCAATTCTTTAAGTGAACAAACCGCGTGGTCGGTTGTTAAATAAGTTCTTGCTTACCAATCAGAGGCACTTAAGACGAGAGAGAAATTAATAGTAAATCTATACTAAAGTATGTGTAACTAACTGAATTTATATAATCTTCGCAATTATAATTAATAAATTCAATTAACACCAGTCAAAATCAAACGCGTAACTGCTACCTATAATGCTGCTATCTTCACAGTTGCACAGAAAATGTTTTATCTCTATCAGCAGTGTTGCCCGTTACTGAAATTACACGGCACATACGAGGAGGCCAGGGGCATGCCACTTGAATGTTTTACCAACGGTTTTCCGGACAAACTGACGCGGCTGATCAAAGCTACTCTGGAACGAGTGATGTGCTGCGTTTCGAGGACACTCTCAAGCCCTTTTGAATCGCGCAGAGGGTTACGGCAAGAGGATGGACTGTCGTGTATGTTATTCAATATCGCTACTGAAGGTGTGATCCGGCGAGCGGGCATTGAAACGAGGGGAACGATCTTCAGTAAGAGTAGCCAGCTCCTAGCCTTTGCAGACGACCTCGATATCATTACTAGAAACCGTGGGACGGCGGAGGTAATCTACGCCAGACTAAAAACAGAGGCTAGGAGGATAGGGTTGCAAATTAATGCGTTGAAAACCAAACATATGGTAGGAAAAGGCTCCCGAGATAGTAACGTTTGCCTCCCACGGACAGTGACTATTGACGGCGATGAACTGGAAGTGGTTGATGAGTTCGTATATTTGGGATCTCTGGTCACCGCCGACAATAATACGAGTAAGGAGATCCAACGACGCATTCAAGCTGGAAATCGAGCCTACTTTTCCCTTCGCAAGACGTTTCGATCAAGGAGCATACGCCGCCGCACAAAGCTAACGATGTACAAAACGCTAATCAGACCGGTAGTCCTCTACGGACTTAAGACAGTAACTTTACTTACGGAAGACATACGCGCACTTGCCGTTTTCGAACGAAAGGTGTTGCGGACTATTTTTGGCGGAGTACAGACGGAAAGCGGTGAGTGGCGGAGCGTATGAACCACGAGCTACAGGCACTGCTTGGAGAGATTCCCATCGTATACCTGGCGAAAGTTGGGAGACTACGGTGGGCTGGCCACGTCGCAAGAATGCCGGACGACTGTGTAGTGAAATCAGTTCTCTTCAAGAACCCCACTGGCACAGGAAATAGAGGGACTCAACGTGCTAGATGGCTCGACCAGGTTGAAGCCGACTTGCGTGTGTCGAGACGCGCAACGAATTGGCGACGAGTAGCCCAGGACCGAGTACAATGGAGAGGATTTCTTGATACGGCAAGAGCCATCCCGGCTCTCGGCTGAATAAGTAAGTAAGTAAAGGGAATTTCCAGCTCAAATATTATTTTTGATTGGAATGAAGTTTTGCTGATATGCTGGATACCACTCATGCATTTTCCATTAAATATATTTTTGACGTAGTACTACGTCTTACGGCAAGTTTTGAGATAGGGTGTCATACCAAAAAATCAAAAAAATGCGAGCGTCACGAAAAATGAAAGGTTTTGAGCGCTAATAACTCAGCGGTTTTGCGATCACTTTTCAATATTCTTACACCAATCGATCGGAAAATCTTCTAAGAATTGACCCAAATGAAGAAAAGTATGGATTCTTGATGTTAAACTATTGAAAAATTGAAAATAATTAACCTATGTTTTACCAGAATTCTCGCTTCGTGATTGGTTGGAAGATTCTTTACGATGATCTAAACCTATACCAATTTGATATCTGTGCTTGGGAAGTAAGCCAAAACAAGTGGCCAAGTTTCCTCATTTCAACAAGATTTCTTAACACCGCGGTTCAAGCTAGACCATTTTGATGTCCTTGCATGGGAAGTACGCCAGAAAGAGTGACAAAGCCCCTCGTGCCAACAGCTTTCTTACGAACGCGATTAAACCTAGTCCAATTTGATGTCTGTGTTAGGGAAGTGTGTAAGAAAAAATGACAGAAGTTCGTTGTCCCAACAGAGCGCAAATTCTTTATTGCGAGACGATTAAACCTCGGCGAATTTGATATCTGTGTTGGAAAAATGTGCTACAGCTGTAGTCTTCGGTTATAATACGACTTTGTGAATACGCATGCTTGCCGTTTCATTAGAAGTGTAGTGAAAAGATGTGCTGTTGTTAAAATAGGATTGAATTGGTAAAATCCCTTCAACGTGGGAACCACGGGTAATAAAAACAATCTTTAATTTCAGTAAGGTAGCAGGAAAGCAATAGTTTGTGTTCTTGATTTTGTTAAATTGTTTTCAAATGCACAATCTTTTGAGAATTGAACGTATGCAATGTTACTACTTTGATAAATTGACTGAAACAACTTGATAAATCGAATGATTACAAGCATGAATACATGGTACTATCACTACAAAGAGACTTACGTAGTCCTGCGTCACCTATATATGCGGTCGTGTCTTGTACACAACCCCTCTGATTTTTTCGCAACGAATAACTTTTCAAAAGGACGTATTTAGAAACGAAATTATTTTTTACTATATTTTAAAACTGCTTATTTGATCAAAATGGCGCCAAAGCAAAAGTTGTGGGAAATTAATTTCAGAAAAAAATTACTGAAAGAAAAAACATCGCAAAACCATGATGAAAATTATAAAAGTTAATTTTCTCAAAATATTTCCTCCTATTTTCCTTAGTTTTTCAAAGGTAGCTTACATTATGCCCTAAAATCTGGTAAAGAGTTAGTTTGTAAAACTAACTAAAACGCAAAGTATCCGATAACCGTGAAACGACGTATTTGAACCAAATTTGATCAGTTTGTTCGTTTTATTTAGGTCAGAAAGCAAAAATCCTAAGATTGGTGCTGATTGGTCCTCCCCACGATTAATGGTAGTAACTTAAGGGGGGCCCTACTCTGGAAGACCGGAAAATAATAGATTTTCATGAAAAAAAATTTCAGATGCTAGAATTATAGTTAAGTATTGAGGTATTTTGGTCATTGGTTATGGTATATTTGAAGATATATTTTGTATTTTTTTGGATACTAGAATAGTGATTATTGTGCTGGTGGCAGGTGGGCGCGTGAATGCCCTCTAGAAAATAGTTCCTTGCTGGCGGTACGTGCCGGGAACCAACGGAGTATCGTAGAACGGATTTCAAGGATGATTTTGAAGCTATAGGTTAATACCTAAATTGTTACTTAGCGGTTTTTGAAAATTCGAAAAATTACCAAAATGGTGGTATTTTTTCCAAAAGAAAGGTGTTTTTTCATCAAAAGTCGCCAACTAAAAGCTCATAAAAAATTGAAAAATTGAGATATCAAAAAACAGCTACGTATAAATCTAGATAATTCATTTTTACATGCTGAAAAAAATTTCAGCCAAATCGGTCCTCTAGATTCTGAGATACACGTACCGCCAGCTAAAGTAATTTGGTTTTGGGGAAAACGCTTTCAAAGTTTCGTACAGCAATGGACTTCGCTTGAGGTGACTCCACAATATTTACCGTAAGTTTTCAACGAGATCAGATACTATAAAATCCTTTTGGCATGACATTTCTAAAGGTGTAAGCGTCTCGAAAATGCAAAACAATAAAATTCGATTCTTCCTACTTTCCAGAGTAGGGAGCCTTAAAAGAATGAAATGACCTGTATTGTCAAGCCTTTTTATTTTAATTTGCTTATAGATAAATATGGAAATATTAGGTTTAGCAAGAAACTATTTTCACAAATTCACATTCAAATTCCAATAAAAAATAATCGAGTCAAAAATTGGGGTTTCAGCGTTATAAGCTGGAAATGCAATAAAAAAATCGTGTGCAAAGTTTTGGAGCAGAATTGATTATAAAGTGGTTTCTTTAAACAAATCATTATATTTCGCAATCAGTAAGTGATAGATAGTTACTACTTGCAACAAAGTTACTTAGTTTACTGTGTTCAAAAATTTTTACGAAGGCACTATATTTTTGGGCGAATTAAAACAAACAAAAATTTGTGTCACCCTACTAGGCGTATTCACGGTCACCCTAAAAGTGTAAGAAAAGGTGCTATATTTTATTAATAAACTGCTCCAAAGAAACACCCGTTGAAAAATTTCACATTTTTACGCTATTTACTATAATATTGCGTTTATGAGGTTTAGTCCCACTGATTTATATCAGTTATTATAGGGGGATTATAGCTATCTACTTGACGAAACTATCATTTAGCGAAACTGGTTGTCTTTTGACAGCGTGCGTCTTCATAATTTATAGAGGTTAATGGGATCATTAAAGTGACCAGAATTTTCAATCATTCTGATCGAAAATTGTTGCCATTTGGTGTGGGGGTATTGTCACCCGCTCCAAAGGCAGCGTGCGACAGTGTTTAGTACCGCTGCCTTGGAATGGTTATTATCCCCCCAGACAGAAACAAATGCAACAATAATTTTGCCCTACTGTACCTCAGTCCACCAACAGCACAACAGTACCGATATCCAAGCTGAAAACAATAAGCCACCGAACTCTCATGCCGCACCAGGCCGATCCACATTCTCGGAGTAATAAAAAAACGGACTCTCGAAAAGGGGTAAAACATCGCATTCCAATCACAGCAGGGATGATCAGTAGCTATGCCACCCACACGCTCTCACTCGCTCTCTTATCAGCGCCGTTATCCGATCGCAATAGATCAGAACCGATCGGACAGGTTGATCCCAGCACAGACGACTTCGGTGGGATTAACATTCTTGTGACCATTTGAGCGATAAGTTCGCTATTTTGATAGTGTTAACGGTGTACACGCATCGCCTATTGGTTCAAACCGAGTCAGTTTGACTAAGTGAAGGAAGCGGAGGAAAGACTCTGTTCAGCTGCAGTGAGGCTGGGAATCGCCGGCCTGTGTGTGTTAGTGTCGTCAACAAGATTTGTACCAGCCTGCAGACGACCAGTATTCATCGTATTACAAAGTCCATACATTCATTAGTTGGATCAAGCGACGCTAAGCTGCACGGGAGGATTATGAGCTCAGGCAGATGAGCATAATCATGGAGTAGCTTACCAACGAGACAAATGGGATCGGTAAGCAAGCATTAGTCAGCCGAAGTGCTAGTTGCAATTTTAAAAGCCCCTTTCGATCCCATGTAGGCCTATTGTTCTTTGCCACAAATACGCACGAATACTGATGATGGTACGTCAGCCATGTACCGTCGTAGGCCTGTTGTGCCCAGGGTGCACTTGCGGAAGGATTGGACGTCGAATGCAGCTCGGAGGCCAGCGCCAGGGGACACACAGAATACACAATCACATACTCCAACATTTAAACAGATAAGTAGAGTAGACTTAAGTGGCCATGAAGGAGGGAACATGAATAAAATAGTTTAGAATTAGCCGTTCCTTTCGTTTCTTTTTGTAAAATTGATGCATTTCTTTTGTACACTGGTGGTTTCGTGAATAGTCTGTCGTAATACTTTTGCGCTGAATCGCGAACCTGTTTGCAGGCCGTCAAGGACGGGCCAGAATCTCCACTTCGTTTTGATCTATTGAATTTTTGTCTCATGCTCGCGGGAGCGTCCCTCCCCGTGTGACAAATGGCGCCCAACGTAGATAAGTGTTTAGCGGATAAAAACTTGACAATATTCTCAACCAAACGTAATCATTTACTTTTGAAGAGGAATCACAATTTTAGGGGGAAAGTACGCTAATTCAAAAATATTAAACAAGTGAACAATTGATCATGGCTTGCTTATCAGTAGTTCTACTCATCAATAGTATTCAAGGTATTTAGTGCGAAGGATAATAGGTCGAATCTCTAATGTCTGGAACAATACGGTAGTGTGCAAAAACAAAACAGTAGAACCGAACAAAAGCAGTGAAGAAGGACAATACAAATAACAATACTATAGTGCACGGTGATTAAAACCAAATCATACCAAATCATAAATACTATAGTGAACAAAACCGATAAAACAATAGAACGGCACAAAGGTAGTGATGAAGGACAAGACGGAAGCAAAAGAAGAGGAAACAAAGAGTGACAAATCACCAGTAATGGACATTAAGAAAATGAGTGACAAGCAAAGAAGAAGATTAACAATATCGCCCACTTTTAGGGATCGTTTGAACACAGTTTTCGCTAAAAAAGTGATTGATGTAAAGGAGAGGGAAAATAACAAAAAAAAAACGGTAAAGAAGGAAACAAGAACAGGAAGGAAGAGGTGAATTTAATTCTGGCACCACCACCACCGCCGCCAAATCGAACCGTAAAAAATGTGATAGAATCGGTGGAATTAGCGGTGGAAGTTAAGTGAATCGAAAGATGATAGACAAATGGGTGCAATTCCAAAGAAGAAATGTACATTAGAAGTTAGAGGTGAAAATCGTATCATGGAAAATGTTGCACACCGTGAGGAATTCGTGAATTTAGAATACAAGCTGACTGATGATCCCATGCCGCCCGGTTTTGACATTCGTGATGATAATTACTTTGAAAATTGCTCGAATCCTTTATTTCATGGGATGTCGTGGAACACAGGTTCAAAACACAATTTACGGATTTCAAAGTGGCCAATAAGATACGCGGGTACCGATAATGGAATAGGGTTGAATCTGTTTTTGCGCCAAGTAGAGTTTTTTGCTGCTTCGGAAAAAATGAATAAGAGTGAGTTGTTTCAATCAGCGCATCAACTGCTGGTGGGTCCAGCCAGTGCCTGATTTGTGACGAAATGGCCCATAATTCGTCATCAAAATTGGGATTATTTTGTACAAGCTTTGCGTAAGCAGTTTCTCCCTGGGAACATTGATAACTATGTCAAGGTGAGGTCAATGGCAATGTATCAAAGCAGAAACGAATCATTCTCCAACTTTTTAATGCGAATGGAGCAATTCTTTCTCTGTAGTACCAAACCGTTGAGTGAGGAAAACAAGTTCGAAATAATTTGGCATACAATGCGGCCGATATACAGGGACAGACTGGCGCTAGTAGATATCACCAATTTGCAGAAACTAGAAGAACTCTGTGAGCGCATTGATGCGAACAATGAGTCGCTAATGAATCGTTTCACGTTAGCTTTTGAAAACCGTAGAGTCATTGAAATTGATTTTTCCGCATCATTCATGCCTGAACAGAACCAACACCAGATAGAGTGTCCACCAAAGTTAGAAAACCCAAATTCTAGGCAGAATGACTAGCAATCTGCCTACTCACAACATCGTTATTTTCGAAATAATCAAAACGCAAAGAACGATAATTACGCAAATAGCAGAGTAGGTCAAAAAACAGCAAGAAACGAACACCAACAGCATTATAGTAAACCGCCCTTTAGAAATCCTCCGCAGAATAATAATAGCAGAGACTCACACATCAACTTACCAGATTCGTGGAGAAATATGTCTCGAGAAGACATAGCTAAATATTATCAAATTCCAGATAAAAGTGTGTGCCTCAATTGCCGTAGAAAAGGTCATCATTTTTCCAATTGCTTTCTTCGTAGACAAGTTTTTTGCTACAGCTGTGGCCTACCAGATTTTCATTACGAGGAATGTCCCTTCTGTGAAGAAAAAAACAGGAACAGGGAAAATTCGAAGGGGTAATTTTCCCAACCAATAAGAAACCCCCTGAAACTGATACAATTTGCGAGGACGATGAGAAAGAGTCAATCACTGAGAAAAACTTAGTTTTTGATCCATTCACCGAGAGTTTTTGCGATATTATTACGGTTTTAATCAATTTCACGGGCGATAATAGATATTACGTAAAATTTTCTATTCTTGGCCTGCAACTAAATGGCCTTCTAGATAGTGGAAGTCAAGTATCCCTAGTAGGAAGCGCTTTGGTAGTTTAACCGTTATGTGTGCAACAGGGTACCCGGGTACCTTTTCAGTTTTAAAATAGTTATAACTCATTCAATTTAAAACATACGTCATTGAAATTTTGCGACATCGTAAAACTCGTTGATCTTAAGTAATTGAGGTTTTTTTGGTGCATATCCATAAAGGGGATTACCAATGAGAGGCACTTGAATTTTTTTATTACGTAGGAGGGTGACAAGGGTACCCGGGTACCCATGATTTGCTATGTTTATAACTTTGGCTATCTTGAACCGATTTGGATGAAACCAGTGGCATTTGATTCGTACATTTATCTAGTTTTGATTAGACAAAGTATTTGGCCATCAAATGACATGTAGTTCCCGGGAATCGGTAATTCCGGAGCAACGTTCGGTAAAACGTGGGAAGCCGCTTGTTTTGAAAGAATATCAGCTTTCAGCAAAGCTATTAGCTTTGAACTTGACATTGTGGACCCTTTTTTCATCTTATTATATAAATTGATGACTTTAGATCGCATTGGCCATTCCAGAATTGGGTTCCTGTAGGGTTATAGATGGCCAGTTGGGTGCCTAATCCATTATTAGGATTGGTTCAGCGGATCTTTTAGATATTTTGAACTGATATGGCCAGTTTAGTACTGATTAATAATTTCGGAACTGGTTCCAAATGTATAACGGATTGTTCTACGTTTTGAACTGTTCTGATAATGCTAATCATTATAATGAATCCTGCGGTATGATCTGTGACCCCGTAGAAACCGTTTTCGAAATAACCAATCAAAATACATTGAAATGTAAAAAATATCACCTCCCGAACTAATTCCAAGAACTTTGATACCCATATTGCTAGGTTTTACTCCAATCCTAGACTGGCCACCCATGACCCCACAGGAACCTACTCCGGAATGGCCAACCTGATTCATCTCATTATATGAAATAGTTCATTGTATGAATTTTTAGAGTTTTTATATCCGCATGACTGATTTTCCTGCAATACAAACAGTTCCCTACCTCACAGCGGACACTCTGTCGGAATTCCGGATTTTCGGGCCCCGTAAATCTTTTAAAGGCCAAATGGCCACATAATTCAAAACTAGATAAATTAACGAATCAAATGACACCTATTTCATCAAAATCGGTTTAAAATTGTTGATGTTATAACAATATCAATTTTGGGTACCCGGGTACCCTTGTCGCCCTGCTAAAGGTGTTTTTTTGTCGCACACATAGGGTAACCAACGTAATTTGGACCCCCTCAGCAGCTGTACATAATTTGGACACTTACAGCAAAATCAAATGCAAGTGTTCAAATTATGTACAGCTGCTGAGGGGGTCCAAAATAGGTTGGTTACCCTATTGTGCATTTACCTGATCGATGGATTCCGAGGGGAGTTCAGGTACTGTTTCAAACGTTCCAAAGGTAAAAAATGACTAAATTGGCAACACAGTTCGTAATGTTTTATCGCCATAACTGGCAACACAGGCTCGTTGCGTTTCTGTCGCAACCTTGATCGTGACTTTGTGTTAATCATACAAAAGTATTAAAAAAATTGTTTTCGAATACGAACGTTAGGGTAACCAACCTATTTTGGACCCCATCAACAGCTGTACATAATTTGGACACTTGCATTTGATTTTGCTGTAAGTGTGGTGGACGCTCATGATTGAAATGGTTCAGCGCGACGCGGATCGTTTATGCTGTATAAGCGTAAACGGACTGTACCGCGTCGAACGGTGACAATTATACGCTGACACAGCGCATAGCGTAAAACGTACGACACATAGCATAGGAAGAAATATTTCAGTACAATATAGTCGAGAACGACACGTTACGAGGACCACATCTAGTATTCTTACTCCAAACCGAACCGCCATATCCCAAGAATATTGCATGGCGATCCTCGCCAGTATGCAGTGAAAGCGAGTTTCGATACGGTTAAATTTTCTGATTCACGCGTTGGAGATGCCCAAGTTAAAAAAAGTGGTCGAGTTTTGTTCCGGAAGTTATAGTTTCAGAAATTGTGCAATGAAAAACGTCCTTGTTGGTTGCAAAGCGAAAAAGCACGCTTCGAACAGTGTTCTGGAAGAGACCACGTAATACGTGAATCGTAGAGTGAAAAAAAAAATTACAATGGGATGGTTTAGTGCGGATGAAATCATCGCACCGGCCGCATCAAATAGCGTCATTGAAAAGAACCATACCGCACAAACAATTGCACTGTGCGTGATAGCAGCGTTGGCTGTAGGATACATTGTAGTGCGGATAGTAGCAAAACTGCACCGCCAACAGACAGAAAGTGTCGCCCAAAGAGCTATTAGTATGGCAAATTTGCCAAACGTGTAAGAAACTACCAAATGTTGTGATTCAAAATAAAAACAATTAAAACAATAAACAATTGCTTTAAAAAACAAACGTATAAAAAAAAGTTTAGTGCTGTCCCAAGTAGCTTCCACGTTGCATTCGTACATCGACATACATTCTACGGATAAAAGTGCTGATTCAGTTGTACAACCGGAAATGATTTCAATCAACCAGACGATGACTGCGAGAGAAAATTTCGTTCGATGATTCCAGCTTCGGATGGATGGAAAACTTCACACTAGCGAGATATGGGAAATTTCGGCTGCTGCGCGGAAAAAATGTCAAATGTGATGACCATAGAACATCTCAAATATAACCAGAGAAATAATTGGGAAGTATCCATTAGTTAAAAAAGAAGAATATAAATTACTTTACAAGAAAAAAAAATTTTTTTTAGGCACATGGACAATTTATTTAGATGGACAATTTCTTTAAAGCGGGAGATTTGTTAAGGAAGCTCCATGAAAATTTAAAAAAGAAAGCAAATTACAAAAAGACAACAAAGGTAAGAAAAATTAATGAAATAAAAAACCTGTTAGGAAAACTAAAAGAGGCAGTGAATAGGAGTAAAGGGACCGAAACAAAAACACAACTTTAGAGGAGATATTTAAAATTAAAAACGGTAGCTAGACATTGCATCGAATTACTGCAGGCGGAACCGCTCGAGGAAACAGCTTTCGAAATAGAAGAAGCAGAAACCGAAGGAAGCCAAGAAGAACTAGAAGATTCCTCGGAAGAAGAGGAATACGAAAGTTCAAATTTTGGTAGTACTTCAGAATCGGAGTATAGTAAAACGAACATGAATGCGAAATTAGATTTGGGGATTGCCCTAAAATTAATAGACAAATATGATGGTACGCCATCCACACTTTCAACATTTATCGAGACGTTGGAACTTTTAAAAATATATTCTCCCAGTGTTCCAGAGAGCGATATTTTAACCTTCGCAAAAACAAGGTTGACTGGCCCAGCACATGGGATTATAAACAAAGCGGAAACGATACAACAGGCAACAGCAATTTTGAAACAAAAATTTGCTGTACGACTAACACCAAAAGCAGTCGAGAAGGAGATGCAATCCTTAAAACAAGGTAGACTCACGATAGCTGAATTTGGTGAGAAAATGGAAGACCTTGCGGGAAAACTTGCGGCAGCGCATGTTTCCCAAGGCACGTTTCAAGACGAGGCGGCGGCTGCAAATATCGTGCAATCGACAGCCGTAAATGCTTTTACCGATGGTCTGGCAGATGCCCAGACATCTTTTTTTGTTAAAGCTAGAAACCCGTCGGGTCTGGCTAACGCAATTTCGGATGCACTCGAGGTTGCGCCAACAACAGGCACAGCAAATGAAAGTGCATTGTGGTTTTCTTTCCAACAAGGAAGCCGTAGTAATAGGGGATACTGGCGTGGCAGAGGCCGCGGAAATTTTCGAGGAAGAAATGATTATGGAAGTAATAACCGTTCCTATGGTAGATACCGTGGAGGTTATCGAAACAACAATTATTATAACAACAACAACAACAATAATAACAATAACAATCGAAACAATAATACTCGATATCCCAACCGTGGTAGAAGTAACCACCGACCAGCAAATGTTAACCTAGCTGACCGAGTAGACGAAAACTCCCAACAACAACAAGATCAAAATCATCCTCAAACTCAAAGTAGACACGAGGATGCAAATTTGATTGATTTATTTCGTTGAATTGGATCGATCAAGGCTTGTTAAATCTCCAAGGACTAAATTGAGGGTATTTAATACCGATATAAATTTCATAATAGATAGTGGAGCTTCCTGCTGTTTATTGGATGAGAAATATTTACCTGATAACATACACATAAATACAAAAGATATAATAACTATTAGGGGTATCAATGGATCAACGAAATCGTTGGGCTCAGTTGATACCATATTAACTTTCAAAAATAATAATTTTAGTGTAAGATTTAATGTAGTGCCTCAGCTACCCAGCGGTGTAGCGGGATTACTGGGCACAGACTTTTTATTTACTTATAAGGGTAAAATAGATTTTACTACTCTTACCTTAACCTTAAATATTGCCAATAATGGAAATAATATGTGCAGCATACCATTTGGGGAACATGACCAATCTACCTGCATTATACCGGCTCGTACTGAGGTGGTAAGGTACGTTGATACCGGTGTGACGGGTACTTGTGTGGTACTACAACAAGAAATAGTGCCACATGTTTTCATAGCAAATTCAATATCAGTTCCAAAAGAAGGGAAATTACCCGTAAGAATTATTAATATAGCAAATAAGGAAATTTGCATTGAAACAAAAAATATTGAAACAAGGGATCTAAGGGATTACAATGTGGTAGGAAAAATTAAACTGCCAAAATGCGATACTAATAGAGCAAGTAAACTTTTAAATGAGTTGAACTTGAAACATTTGACAAAACAAGATCAGGCAGAGATGCAGAGGCTATGCAAAATACGCTGATGTGTTTTGCTTGAAAGACGACAAATTAACAGTAACGGATAAGTACACATCCAGTATTAAAATAAAGGATGGCACAACTCCAATATTTTCTAAACAATATCGCCTTCCCCTGGCGCAAAAAAGGGAAATAAATGACCAGATTGATAGGATGATGTCAGATGGAGTCATTGAAAAGACTAGTTCCGAATGGAATAGCCCAATTTTACTTGTGCCAAAAAAGTCGGCGAATGACAAAAAGAAATGGAGGTTGGTTGTTGATTATCGGAAACTTAACAATGTTCTTGAGAACGATACATTTCCCCTCCCAAATATAGAAGAGGTCATAGACTCATTGGCAGGAGCGAAGTACTTTTCGCATTTAGACTTGTCCCAAGAGTACTACCAATGCAATTTGAAGCAAGAGGATAGGCCACTAACAGCTTTCTCGACGTCGTCTGGACAATATCAGATGACAAGGCTTCCAATGGGACTAAAAATAAGCCCAGCATCATTTTCAAGACTAATGACCATAGCGATGGCAGGTCTTAATGGAGAGAAGTGTTTAGTATATTTGGATGATCTCATCATATTTGGTAGAAATCTAGAAGAGCATAACAAAAATCTCTCGAACGTTTTCCGAAGATTGCGAGAGGTAAATTTAAAACTAAACCCCGAAAAATGCAATTTTTTGCAAGAAAATTTAGTATACCTGGGACATTACATATCTGCTGAAGGCATCAGGCCTGATCCTGCTAAAATCGAAGCAGTGAAAAAATGGCCGATCCCTTCCACTGCGGATGAAGTCAAGCGATTCGTTGCTTTCGCAAATTACTATCGGAAGCACATAAAAGACTTTGCTAGGCTTTGCACACCGTTAAACAAGTTGACCAGAAAGGGTGTAAAGTTTGAATGGAGTAGCGAATGCCACAACTCATTCGAGAATTTAAAACAATGTTTTATAAATCCACCAGTACTGGATTACCCGGATCTAACGGAGACCAACAAATTCAACTTACATACGGATGCGTCTGGATATGCGATTGGTGCTGTGCTATCTAATAGCAACGGCAAACCGGTTGCATATGCCAGCAAGACTCTGAATAAAGCCGAATCAAATTACAGTACGATAGAAAAGGAGTTATTGGCTATGGTGTGGGCTATCAAGCATTTTCGACCATACCTGTATGGAAGAAGATTTGAAGTCTACAGTGACCATAGACCATTAGTTTACCTTTTTACTTTAGCTGACCCCTCCAGCAGATTAACAAAATTCAGGTTAGCTTTAGAAGAATATGATTTTGAAGTAACTTTCAGGAAAGGAAGCGAGAATGTGATAGCGGACGCGTTGTCACGCATTTCGATTCAAGACCTGAAAACACTTCATGAAAAAACTGTTCTGGTCGTTACCAGAGCTTCGAAACTTAAAGGCGAAAAAGCGAATGACGATAGGACTGATCAACCTTCGTCTAAGCAAGACAAATACGTTAAAATGGTAATGAAAGATAACATAAAAAGCATGCAAATCTCCACAGATGTAATTGAAATTCCCCTCAAAAGGACACAAATTGACCTACGGGCAATGTTGTCGAAGGTGGCGGAATATTCAAAAATTAATATTATAAAATATATAATCATCAAAAATAATAAGGAGACATATGACGTCATTAAAAAATATGAAGAACTACAGATATATGGTCGACCATCATCAGTAAAAACATTACCAATTCTAATAAAAATCGGAGAGCAAATAGAAGAAGTAACAGACGAAAGGTCAAAGCTTTTAATACTAAACGACTACCATATATTACCGACAGCGGGACATGCGGGTATTAGACGCACACTTGCAACTATAAGCAAAAGATATTTTTGGAAAAACATGAAATGCGATGTAGAGAATTTCTTAAAAAAATGCAAGCAATGCCAGATATCAAAAGTTGGAAGATGCGGAAAAACTCCAATGATCATTACGACAACAGCAAGCACAGCATTTGAAAAAATCTACGTAGATTTGGTTGGTCCTTTGATACCTACCAATGGATACGAATATATACTAACAACGCAATGCGAGTTAACAAAATTTATAACCGCAACACCGATACCTAACAAGTCAACAGAGACAGTAGCTAAAGCATTCGTGGAGCATGTTATTTTAAAATATGGTGTTCCACAACGAATTGCGTCGGATAGAGGAACAGAGTTTATGTCGAGTTTGTTTACATCCATTGCCAAATTATTGAATATTCAAAAACTAAATTCTACAGCTTACCATCATGAAACTATAGGTTCTTTGGAGAACACACACAAATGTTTAGGAAACTTTTTACGCATCTATTGTAACGAAAAATTATTTTCTTGGGTACATTGGATACCATTTTACACATTCGCATATAACAATACCGTTCACACTAACACTGGATACACACCTTTTTATTTAGTATTCGGAAAAAATAGTAACATGCCTTCAAATTTAACAAATGATAATGATAGACAACTATAGCAAGCAATTGACGTTAAAGTTACAAGTATGCCATCAAGAAATAAGAGAAAACCTTCTTTCTAGCAAGATGAAAAGAACAATGAAAAATAACTTAAACATTGTACCAAAATGTTATAACAAAGATGACTTAGTCCTAATTAAAAATGAAATAGGTAAAAAATTGGACAATAAATTTATAGGTCCATACAGAGTAGTAGAGGACATAGACCCAAATATAAGGGTAGTGATCAATGGTAAAGAGGATATAATACATAAAAATAGAATAAAAAGTTATAAGGAATGAATATAATAATACATATAATTTGAAACAATAGGACGTGTGGTGGACGATTGCTTTATAATGAGTTCTTTCAAATTACATGGGAATAATACGCATTATATAAATCCTAGTTCATATTTCCTTGTTTAGTTTAAAAATTCTTAACTATAGATAACAATTTTTAAAAAATGTAAATAGGGCGTGTGGTGGACGCTCATGATTGAAATGGTTCAGCGCGACGCGGATCGTTTATGCTGTATAAGCGTAAACGGACTGTACCGCGTCGAACGGTGACAATTATACGCTGACACAGCGCATAGCGTAAAACGTACGACACATAGCATAGGAAGAAATATTTCAGTACAATATAGTCGAGAACGACACGTTACGAGGACCACATCTAGTATTCTTACTCCAAACCGAACCGCCATATCCCAAGAATATTGCATAAGTGTCCAAATTATGTACAGCTGCTGAGGGGGTCCAAAATACGTTGGTTACCCTATTGCTTTGTTATTGCTTGTTTGTATAATGAAGGATAAACTACACTTTATTCACTATGAAATTTCGGCAAACCGGCGTTGAAAATACAAATTCATTTCATGCTGAATTTCATTCCGTTTCTTCTGATAGAACGGTAATTCCTAGGTTTATTTACTTTGCTCGATTGGTTCCAATAATGAAACAGCGATGATGATGACACAATTTGACATTTTATCTGTCAAAAGCTAAAAACGACCCTTTTTACTAGAGTGACTATATACAGAGTGGCGACAAGTCATCCCAAATGTATGCAATGCGGTTTTCCCAAGGTTTTTCTTTCTCTTTCCTGCATACGCGTTGGATACGTCGTCTGCTCGATTGGAATGACACTGACAGATAATTATCATTCCAACTTTGACATTGTCGCCACTCTGTATATAGTCACTCTACTTTTTACGACCGTTCAGAAACACGACTGTTTCAACCGTCGTGTCCAGTAAGGGAATGCGCGCACAATAACGGTTAAAAGAATATCGTTCACTCGAACCACTGCACAGCAAAATCAATCTTGCTACAGCTAGTGGAGAACAGCTAGGAATCGAGGGATATATGGATGTGCCGATCACTTTAAAGAATGAAACAAAAATATTACCGTGCTTAGTTGTCCCAGAACTAGATAATAGATGTCTGTTAGGAATGGACTTTTGACGTAGGACTAGATAGGGTGTCATTCCAAAAATCGAAAAATCCGAGCGTCACGAAAAATGAAAGTTTTTGAGCGCTAATAGCTCAGCGGTTTTCCGATCGATTTTCAATATTCTTCCACCAATCGATTGGAAAATCTTTTAAGCATTGACCCAAATAAAGAAAAGTGTGGATTCTTGATGTTGAACTATTGAAAAATTGAAAATAATGAACCTATGTTTTACCAGAATACTCGCTTCGTGATTGGTTGTTGGAAATGACGTCATCAAAGTAGAAACGCGTTTTCACGCTTCGGCTTCTGGTTTAGTCAATTTTCAATAGATTTCCAAGATATTTACACCAATTGATCGGAAAATCGAATGAAAATATTAATAATATAGAAAACTATTGATTTTGTTTTTGAAATTGAATTTGAAAAATTTTTGTTTTTGAATTGATTTTGAAAATTTGAATTATTTTCATATTTTTGCCTGCTCTCGTCAGTGCGAAGACATGCAAATTCACCAAGCGAGGTGTTGGAGCTAGTGATGTCCGATTTTTTCAGTTAATCGATTAGTTAATAATCGATTACTTTTTAGGCGGCCAATAATCGACATCGATTAATACGCGCTGCATAATCGTTTAATCGAAATAATCGATTGGTTATAACCTTTACGTCTTGTAACGGGGTGGAATGGGTTTTGGGGCAGGGAGCAGTGATAACCTTCACTTAAGCGCCAGGCAAGGATTAACTTACCCGGTCCGGCTAGAATACCTCAAGGCAGGTCCATCAAACACTCAACAATAAACTTACGAACGAAATGCCGACGAACCTAACATCGGTTGAATCCGTTCGGCCGACTCAACAGGGTGACAAGAGCAACCTCGGCTAGTGCAGTGTCTCCTAAGCATCCTACACTAACCTACCGGGGGCTAACTCGCGAACCGATCTGGGAGGGGGGCATTCGGGGACTCACACTTTCCGAGGACACATATCGTAGCAAACACCATTTCGAGGGTTAACAGATCTTCATTTACACGTTTCGCTTAATCTAGTGGTTAGTTTGCTTCAGTTTTTCTTACGGCCTGCTGCTTCTTGTCGACGAAGGGTCTCTGATGTTCCGATGAACAAGTGACTGTGCTAGACTAGCGGTTTCGTAGACCGCCTACAGATAGCTCGTACCAGATACGGGGTGGGTGGTAAATGGTGAATCGAATGTTTTAGTTCGACCGGGTCCGACATCCAGTAGCCGGTACGAACGGTGGTGAATCCACGGACAGTAACAATTGCTTATGTGGTGGGTATAGCATACGGTTGGCTCTTCGGCGATCGGTTCCTACGATCGATGGTGTATAGGGCCACGGATGGTAGCAACTGCCTGCTCGCTCGTTGTGTTGCTCGGAGAATCGGATCACGCACTCATGGCCGACACGTGTTGAGGCCGACTGACGACGATCGCGCTCTCAAGATCTAAGGGAAGACCTCCGTTTGAAGGAGGGTGCTGGTAGTCTTTTGCTTCGTTCGACTAGGTAATCTAACCTCGCTTTAGCGCCTATATTTTCTACCCGTGTTTTTTTCCACTTTAGAAGTTATTGTATTTTTTCCGAATACTAGTTTACTTCGATTTTCGTCTTCTCATGTATCACTTTGCGTCTTCTAACTTCTAGCTCTTTCCAATCTTGCGTGTCGTGTCATAGGTGGTTATCTTTAAAATCGCTCATTCGCCAGACTGATTTGCCTGTCCTGTCAAGCACAGGACTTTACGACGGGACCGACGATTCAGCTTCGGCTAGTTTTGCCAGGTTCCACCCGGTGGACATTAGCAGGGTTTGTTTACTGTCGCGGTACTCTAACCTTTTTTAGGGGATAACAGCAGGTAACGCGAACAGGCTTTTAGTGAAGGTTGTGTGTGGGATTGGACAATAGAGTTTGTTACCTTATTTATTTTGTAACCTCGTTATAGTCCCCGACACCAAAAAATAGCTTTGCGTCCCGTAGTACTGTCCACGAGTGTTTTGGAATGTGCAGTCAGACTTACGCTAGTTACATAGAAATCGAGGAGACCGCATTTTTACCTTTGTTATACTATATAACAAAGGTTTAGAAATTGGTCGAAAAACACGAAATAGATCCAAGGCCATATCACATATACCAATCACATATACCAATCGATAGGGTTCGACGATCTGAGCAATGTCTGTGTGTGTGTGTGTATGTATGTGTGTATGTGTGTATGTGTGTATGTGTGTTCGCTCCGAATTTTCAATCGCCTGTTACTCAGAGATGGCTGAACCGATTCGACCGCTTTTACTCTTGGTTGAAAGGTATTATTGCCTAGTACATCACTGTTGAATTGTTTCGTGGTCTGACTTTTCGTTTCAAAGTTATAAGCAAAAATGTGAAAATTACGTGACACGATTTTCTCCGGAACCACACAACCAATTTTAACGATTTTAGAACCAAACGAAAGCTCTTGCTATTACTAAACATTCTACCAAGTTTTATTGAAAATGGACAAGCAGTTTAAAAGTTAGCCTTAAAAAACCTGTTTTGACGAGGTACAAATGAACGCCTGTTTCTCAGAGATGGCCGAACCGATTTATGCGCTATTAGTTTCATTTGGTATGTAATATAGCCGGATAGATCACTATTGAATGGTTTTTTGATTGGACGTTTAATTCGAAAGTTATGAGCAATCGAATACACCACACCAAAATTAACTATAATTTATAATGATTTTAACCAAGATAATTTACCTAATTTCAATTATTTTAATATCAAACGAGAGGTTTTGACACTACGAATATATATACAAAATTTCATAAGAATTGGTTTCACCGGTCAAAAGATATTAACCCTCCAACACTTGCGCCAACTTTTGTAACACGGTTACTCGCACGCACAATAGCCCAAAACCAAAGAAAACGTGCGTATAGAGTTTTGGCTAGGAAAACTTGACTTTAAGTTTATCGAACCTGTGGAAGAGTTTCTTAAAATTGAAAGCTCTATCGTCTGATAGAATTTGAATTTTGATTAATCCCCCTAATAGTGAAATTAAAAAAATATTTTTCTTCAGTTTCAATATAACACATTGATGTGTTTTGCAAAGTTTTAGAGCATATTATCACAAGAAATTTTGCTAAATACAGTAACCTTCTATCTCTTCAGCGAAGATAGAAAAATCTTATTTATTGTATATGAATTTGTAAAATCAGTTTTTCTATATTAGCTCTTGTTGTAATTGTTGTATGACTTTTTCATGTATTACAAAGTTGTATAAATAGTCAAAATACACAACTTTGCTGAAAATAGTACACCTCTATGTTTGCTTGTTTAGAAACTGTAGAACTTTGATTATAAAAAATACCCTAATTTTGACTCCGAATTTCTCGACGACCAACAGACGGATACATTTTAAACATTTTACATTTGCTGGTAGTTTTGCTACATACAGACACCATTTTTCCATATGAAGAAACGAGAGAAAACTCCAGTTGGGGCCAATTGTGGTACACCTCACACGCTGCTTGCTTCGTTTGGGTGATGTCGTTTATGCTGATCTATTTTCCTAATAATTTAAAGTATTAATGCATTGAATAGTTATGAAATTTGGCTTATAACAAGTTTATTGAAGAATAGACGTTAGTTAAACAACGATTTGTAACTTTATAACAATATGACGTTGGAAACCCTACACGTGTTGTACAAAATACAATAGCGTGAGTAACCGAAGGTTAATAAAAATTGATGAAATTTATTCTAGAAAACTTTATTGACGTGAATCAAATAGAATGGCATTACAAGAAATTATGCATAGTTCGAAAACCTATAAACTAGATCTTTACTACGCAATATATATGTTAAAGAATAATATTTCTTTTTACAACTTTTATTTGCACTTACTCTCATTAGTAACAACTTACTCAGCAATTACATGAGAAAAGGAACTATTGAAATTTATAAGTGCTTCTATTTGGTTCAAATTTTGTAAACTTATTCAATTTCCAAAAATTTTATGTAAACCAAACGTGTCGATTTCTATCTCAAATAGCAAGTAAGACCGTATAACAAAGGTTCCTTTCACCACTAGGTGGATTAAATCAGGTTTTTGGTTTTTGTATAGAAAAAGACGAAGGGTATTACCCAGTTTTCTAAAAATTCCTTACAAAATTTCGTGTCTGACAGACTGACAAATTTCGAATTATCTTTTGACGGTGGCACGGTTAATATCTAGATAAAGTTTAGTTTGGTTTTTAGGTTTCAGCGTGGTATTTAAACCGGCCTACTGCGTGCAAACTGGATGATTAAAAGCAAAGCCTAGGGGTTAAACATACTTTCTAAGATTTGATCCATCTTTATCGACAGACTTCACAGCCAGATATTAGAGTACAAGACAGTTACGGGGCTATTGCAACAATCCTACTGACTCTATCTAGGAGCACTGCCTAGCTGAGATTTGAACATACGACTATTGGTTTCTTAAATCAGCATCGTACCTCGAAACCAACGAACTGGCTGATTGCATGTGGTTAATTTAAAAGGTAAGCGCCTGCCACTGTAATAATTAAATTTGTTAGAAATTGTCAAACAATAAAATTTTAAATAATCCGGCATAATCGATCGACCAGGTAATCGATTATCTAATAATCGGAACATAAAGCAATCGATTAAAAATTAATCGATTATTTTAGCGGATAATCGATTAGTTCAATTAATCGAGAAGTAATCGGACATCACTAGTTGGAGCTGGAGCACTCGTTTCGCTGCCGTGAAGGAATATCTGGCTGCTGAAGTTCTGGAAGTGGCAGGAAATATGCTGCTCGCGACAACAAAACGACCAGAAGCATTCCACGTCACTTGCAGCTGGCCACTTGGAGTGGTATTTCATCGTGATTCAGGACCATACACGAACGGCTTCGTTAATCGCATAGCTGCTGAAGCTTTCCGGCTGGTCCGTTGCAACAAGCCGTACCTGGTTAGCGGTTATCGGTACTCCAATTTACCGAACAGAGAATTACGTTAAGTGCGTTAGTGCAAGTTTACTGCAAGCTGAAGTTATGATAATCAAACAATCGATCCTTTCAAGGGTCACACAACGATTGAAGAGTTTATTATATTTTCTTGCCCTGTTAATACCATAATAACACAGGCAACGAGGGAAAAGTTGAATTTTTCGCCATTGCGGACGACCAACACGGGATGACGGAAATAATAGACTAATCTCAAGTTTTTTAGTCTTGACCTTGAAATGCAGTCATACATATATATTAAATAAGTTTTCTGGTCACGGGCGACATTCTCTGCGACTTCCAAAACGTCTGCAGGTTGTAAATGCTTTATCAGTGTTCTTTTGTAAGCCGCAGAAAAGTTGCGCAAAATTTTCAACTTTTTGAAAACTCGCGCGTACCGTCTACCGATTACCAGAGGAAAAGCACTGTTCAACGTAGAAACATATCATAAAAATTTATTTACTGTTTGGTTTAGTTACTGACTTGGGTTCGTTTTAATAAAATAGGTTCAATCAATTCATGGATATAACTCCAAAATCGGTTGAGGATTGAATGAATACAATGTTTCTACTTTGATAAACGTTACGTATGTAGCTTGTATACATAAAGAATCGTATTATTACATACATGGATACATCCTACTATCGCTACAAAGAGACTTACGTGGTCCTACGTCACCTATGCGGTAGTGTCTTGTGCACAACCCCTTTGATTTTTCTCTCTGTTTAATTTCAAAATTACTCAGGAGACAATTAATAGCTTCACTTGTCAACTCTTTTCCTGTACCGTTGATAGTGCCCAGGATATATTCCAACCCACTGATCATAATAAACCAGATCAAAACAATTCACATTGCTTGAGCATAGTTGAGTCTGAGCAGCTAGAAAATGTAAAACAAATGTTTAAATGCGCGAAAAAAGGTCAGCTTGACTGTTGTAATGTTATGGAGCATCACATTGAATCAATTGATACAAATCCCATTCATTTAAACCCCCATCCGTGGTCGCCCAGCATACAACGTAAGGTCAATACAGAAATAAATAGGCTTTTAAAGTTAGATATAATCGAGCCCTCTAAATCGGATTGGTCGTTACATGTAGTACCGGTGACGAAAGAGAACGGAGACATGCGACTTTGCTTAGATGCGCGAAAACTCAATTCAAAAACAGTCAGAGATGCCTACCCGTTGGCAAACTCGATGCGAATTCTTACCAATCAATCTCGGGAAAAACAAGTTTTTCTCAGTCATTGATCCGAAAGACTCATTTCTTCAAGTAAAACTAGCGGATGATTCAAAGAAGTACACCGGGTTCAAAATCATTGGGCGCGGACTGTTTCAGTACAAGAGACTTCTTTTTGGTTTAATAAATAGCATTGCGACTTTGTCGAGAGTCCTAGATAAAGTGTTTCAACATGGCAAATATGAACCGTACATTTTTGCGTATCTTGTTAGTGTTAGTGTTAGTGTTAGTGTTAGTGTTAGTGTTTTTGGGTAGTGGACGTCGCGCGCGTACCGAGGAATTATTTTTCGGTTTTTCCGCGAGTAGTAGCGGAAATAAAATATTTTCCGGCTATCACGTCCGTTGCTAAGGACGTTTATGTGTCCTAGAGTGCAAAGTGTCGTGTTTTACCGCGATGTGTGTTATTAAAAAACTTAGTTTTTATTTCACATTTCGTCGGCAAATGGTCGCTATTAAAGCGTAGTGTTACATATACATATAATGTGTGTACTCACAGCTGCTGGTTGTATTGATGTGTAGCATAAACAAACGCAACCAGCGTGAAAAGTGAAAGTATTCGTGTCTAGTGACTAATAGCAGTCCACGGTCATGTATATCTCTCCAATGCATAGCAGCGGTGTGTACCCGTTCGGTATTGCCTTTATGGTAATACACCCGGTAGCCGCTCTATTGTCCCACACAAAGTGTATGTCCGACAAGCTGATAGTGCCGGTGCGAAACATAGCAGTGTTACGGTAGTGTAGTGTTTCTTCGGTGCTCTCATACAAGTCAGTGATAGTTGCTTCAGCACTTATTAGTGTTAGACATCAACAACGGATGGATTTTACCAATACCGGTTAATGTATTGAACATACTACTATCCCGTGATAGGGTTACCTTCCAAGGAAACGATAAGTATCATTATAAATCTTTCATTTATATCTATATACTTATACTCTCCCCACGGTGTGCAAAGTACTTTTGCTGCTTACCGTACTTGTTGAATGGGATTTCTGCTATCCCAGCTTCATACAGCAAAGCAACGCACAAAACAGAAACAATAGTGCTTGCTTCATACGACAGACAGTCGAGCCTTGCACTTGCCGTTTTGATTCGCACTGAAATGCTTTACACTCGGGATGGGAGGCTCAGTGGCAATTTTCGGACCGCGCAATCGTGTATAATACCGTGTCTGCTGGTACACGCATTCGTCGGTAATACACTTTTAGGGCACGTTTTGATTTTGCTATTGGCATTTTCACTCGGATGTTTTAAGTTTTTCGGGAATCGTAACGGCAACTGCAATACGTGTGTATGCGATTTCTGTTGTGCGGTGTTTGTTTAAATACACGCTACAACCACTCTGCAGCGCAGAAGTGCGTGTCATGCAGTGATGTGATAGTGTTTTCTTTTGCACTTTCACAGATATCTGCTGGCGCAGGAAATATGCATATACAATTTAGCATTAACAGTGATACACTGTGATAGTGCGCTCTCATACTTGTATGTCAAAATTGTTGGCGCAATTCTGGCTACGCATGGTTTATGTATCTCTGTGTTGGCACTTTTTACCGCTGTGCCTGATCATACACAGATAAATCAAATTGTTTCGAATAACAGAAAACCACTACAGGTTATTCTGCTTTGATAGACTTTATACTAAAGTACAAGTACTAGGTGTATATGGTCTATCATAACGTTAATATCAAAGGTTATTAAACTATAACCTTTCTACTAACACATGCCTCTGCGACGGTTCTTATAGGTTCGTAGAACTTTGATGAGCAGATAACGCTCTTTTCAACTCTGACTTCCATCAGGAACAGTTCGCTCCAGATTTAAGACAGGTGTATTCAGTGCGCTAGTGCAAAGAAAAATGGCTTCTTCAAGTGACGTGCGTCAAGTGCAAGCGGTAAATGAAGCAGTTGCTTCAAAAGGCGGTGAGGCTTCTCTAGCAGATTTTTCTCATAAAAATGCCTCGGCTACTTCAGCTAAAGGCAAACATTACGAGAAAAATCTGCGAAAGAAGCAAAATCGAGACAAAACCGGACAAGATGCTTTTTCTCGTCCGGGGCCGTCTTTTACAGACCTGCGGTTCCAAGTTAGAATGGAACGCGGTCTTTTTACGGCATCTTTGAAAGATGCGCTTATCAGAGACCTGCACAAGGCTCTGTATTCCATTCCTCCAAATTCATTCGTGCCTACTTATAAGGGGCATGGATTGAGATTTGGGGTGGTATGGTTTGCTCCTGACAATGAGCAAAGCTCTGCTTGGCTCAAGGAGACGTTAGGCTTGATAAATAAAAATGCCGGTGAGCATAGCTTTATCATTGAGCCTTTTAGTCTGGCTCAGAATAGAGTCAGCTTACGCATTCCTTGGGATCCCATGGAAAGCCTAAGCGAGACTGATATTCTGAGCAGATTAATAAAGCAAAATCCTATAATAAAGGAATATACGTGGAGAATTTTAAAGGCCGCAGATGCTACAGCGGGGTATCGCACTATCGTCTGTAGCATCGACTGCGGCTCTTTAAAACTCCTGGAAGCGCAAAATTTCGGTTAAACTACGGTTTCCGGAAAATTATTGCCAAAAACATTGGCAAAAGGACTTAACCCTTTTCTAATTCCGCATGACGGATTAAACGCTTCGTTAGGTCATGTATCCCCTCGGGGGTGCTAAGTTTACCTAACTTAGTTAGAAGCTTTGTGCTCTTATCGAAGACGACCAGTATCCCTTCGGGGGTGCAGGTTTTCTTTTATTTAAATGTTTTTGTGACGTTTTCTCCCCCATCCAAACCCTCCCATTCCTCCTGATCCTTTTCCCTTCCCATCAGGTAGGTGATGATGAGAAGGCAAAAGCGGCGAGGCACAAATGTCCAAATAATATGGAGAACGTGCCACCCGAGCCAAAAAATTCTGATACCTGAAAAAATTCTGATACCAATCAATCTCGGGAAAAACAAGTTTTTCTCAGTCATTGATCCGAAAGACTCATTTCTTCAAGTAAAACTAGCGGATGATTCAAAGAAGTACACCGGGTTCAAAATCATTGGGCGCGGACTGTTTCAGTACAAGAGACTTCTTTTTGGTTTAATAAATAGCATTGCGACTTTGTCGAGAGTCCTAGATAAAGTGTTTCAACATGGCAAATATGAACCGTACATTTTTGCGTATCTTGACGATATAATTATAGCAACCAAAACATTCGAGGAACACCTCAAATATCTCAAAATTGTTGCTGATTGTTTGAGGGAAGCAAACTTATCAGTAAACATCAACAAGTGTAAGTTTTGTCTGAAAAAGATTAAATATCTTGGTTTCATATTATCGGAAAATGGTTACCAACCAAATCCTGAGCATGTTACAGCAATTTCAAAATTTGTTCGTACCAAATCGCCGAAAGAAATCCGTAGATTTCTTGGCATGGCAGGATATTACAGAAATTTCATACCTGACTTCAGTGGATATTCTGTGCCTATATCAGATTTACTTAAAGGAAAGCCCAAAAAGATTGTATAGACTTCGGAGGCTGAAAAATCAGAGGGGTTGTGTACAAGACACGACCGCATATATAGGTGACGCAGGACTACGTAAGTCTCTTTGTAGTGATAGTACCATGTATTCATGCTTGTAATCATTCGATTTATCAAGTTGTTTCAGTCAATTTATCAAAGTAGTAACATTGCATACGTTCAATTCTCAAAAGATTGTGCATTTGAAAACAATTTAACAAAATCAAGAACACAAACTATTGCTTTCCTGCTACCTTACTGAAATTAAAGATTGTTTTTATTACCCGTGGTTCCCACGTTGAAGGGATTTTACCAATTCAATCCTATTTTAACAACAGCACATCTTTTCACTGTGGTATCCCGAGAGTATGTATGAGTGGGAGCGACGACAGAGTCAGTCGGGAACGAAGTGGAATAAAGAGCGGTTGCGCTGGGACAAGAATATACCTGGTCTTTCAGTAAATAGCACATTCACTACACTTCTAATGAAACGGCAAGCATGCGTATTCACAAAGTCGTATTATAACCGAAGACTACAGCTGTAGCACATTTTTCCAACACAGATATCAAATTCGCCGAGGTTTAATCGTCTCGCAATAAAGAATTTGCGCTCTGTTGGGACAACGAACTTCTGTCATTTTTTCTTGCACACTTCCCTAACACAGACATCAAATTGGACTAGGTTTAATCGCGTTCGTAAGAAATCTATTGGCACGAGGGGCTTTGTCACTCTTTCTGGCGTACTTCCCATGCAAGGACATCAAAATGGTCTAGCTTGAACCGCGGTGTTAAGAAATCTTGTTGAAATGAGGAAACTTGGCCACTTGTTTTGGCTTATTTCCCAAGCACAGATATCAAATTGGTATAGGTTTAGATCATCGTAAAGAATCTTCCAACCAATCACGAAGCGAGAATTCTGGTAAAACATAGGTTAATTATTTTCAATTTTTCAATAGTTTAACATCAAGAATCCATACTTTTCTTATTTGGGTCAATTCTTAGAAGATTTTCCGATCGATTGGTGTAAGAATATTGAAAAGTGATCGCAAAACCGCTGAGTTATTAGCGCTCAAAACCTGTCATTTTTCGTGACGCTCGCATTTTTTTGATTTTTTGGTATGACACCCTATCTCAAAACTTGCCGTAAGACGTAGTCCTACGTCAAAAGCATTTGTGCGATTGAAGGAATGCTTAATTGCAGAACCAGTGCTTTCCAATCCAGACTGGAGCAAAGAATTTAGTGTGCAAACTGATGGTGTTGCCATTGCTGGCATATTAACACAACAACTTGATGATGGTGAGCACATCATTGCTTATTTTTCAAGGAAGCTAACTCCGGCTGAAAGGAAATATGGCCCTACGGACAAGGAAAGCCTTGCTGCTCTTGAGTCGATCGAGCATATCCGTTCTTACTTGGAGGGATCGCATTTCACGTTAGTCACGGACTGCTCTGCGATCACCTTCATTTGCAAATCTAAGTGGCGTCCGAGTTCGAGGTTGTCGCGTTGGTCGATGAAATTCCAGGAATATGACCTGACTCTTAAGCATAGAAAAGGTAGAGATAATGTTGTGAACGGGATAGTTACCCAAGTTTTAAAATTGAAAATGACAATTTATATAAGTTTGTCCCCACAAGAAATAGTTTGAACGACGGACGATTTGAATGGAAAATCGTCGTCCCTCCCGATTAAAGACAGCAGATGATGAGCACGAGAATATAATGCAATTAGGATTAGATAAAACATTAGATACGATAAAATTAAAATATTAGTGGCCGAAAATGAATTTAGATGTTAAGCGAATTTTGTCTAAGTACCTGTAAGCAATCAAAATAACCCACAATGGCCACAATTCCCCCAATGGGCACCCAGAAAGATGCACATACACCCTTTCAAGTCATAGCAATAGACTATCACGGTGCTCCAAATAGCGTTTTTATCAAAAAAATTCTCCATGAAATCTGAGTACACCAACCGATTTGTAGCACTTACCACTATATTTGGGTGAAATTTAAAAAAAATCGTAGGCACGGTTTTGGAGATATGCCCTTTTAAAATGAAAAGAGCATAAATCATAAGAAAATTGACGCAATAGCTATACAAATACCACAGAACGGAAGATCAACTTCAAGTAAAAGCGAATTCAAAAACTGACCACAAAAGAAATGCAAAAATCAGCAACGATTTTTTCTTACTTCGAGTAAGTTTCTCAGACCGTGCACATTTATGCCACTTTGACTGTGGTATAAAGTGGTATAATCAAGGGGTCGGACACTCAGCACATTATGCCGCGGCACTCGAGAGATATCAAGCGGCACACCTCTAAAGCTTTATAAAAATAACATTTATAGGGCTTTACACACCTCCGGTTCAATTTTGCATATGAAATGGGAGCACTGCCAGTTGTCAAAATCCGAGGGTATGTAATCATGCTATCTCTTTCTCATGTAGGAGTGAAGAGAGCATCCTTCAACTAGTTCGCCGGCAATTAGAATTTCCATTGAATAAAGTGTTAGCCGTCACTCGGACCGATACGTCAGAAAAAACGGTTACACTGCAATCATATGCATTTGACGTTCGTTTCAAACCCCTGTCAAAATCATCTCGCGCGGTTGCCAGATCTATCAGATTATAACGAATTTAACAAATCTTGCAGTTCGGCACTTTCGGTACAGCATCGGGCACAGTTCGGCTCGTTTCAAGTCGCCTAACATAATAACGGCTGTGCCGAGTGACCGACCCCTTGGGTATAATATTTTTCTATGTTTTGAATTGACCGTTAGCACTACAGTCAAAGACTACAGTTCTACCTGGTTAATAAGAATTGTTGTTATTAATGACAACTTAAAGAAGATATTATTGAAAAATTATAATCGGAGCAGAAAAGTGATGCAGTATAATAAAGATTTTACTGTTTTGAAATCTAAAATAAAATATCGGCTTGGCGCATATCAGTAATTGAAACTGAAATTAAGTTTTCAGTTCTTTGGAACGGAGATGATTTGGAACTTGGAAGCCGTTAATAGATAAAATTATTTTAGTGGAAGGACTTTCGAATACAGGTTGTTCCTCTACCTGCTACCTGTCAAAATTGCACAACTTAGACGTTTAGTAAAATGGAACCTGCTTGTTTTTTCCCTAAGTTCAATAGACCAGTTCATTTCATTTTTGGTACCGATCGATTTTGGTTCATCACTTCATATGTCTAGACCAATCAGCATCTATATTAACGCACACGTGTATGAAATTTGACACCAATAGAGCCTCTTTGTTCGAAGTACAATTATACGATAAGAACGCTAGGACGGACCGCTTTAACGGCTGGTAACGGCTGTAACGCTCTGCGGCTGGTTCGCCGTTCACCTATTAAATGGACATAATTCGACCCCCGGTACATAGCCATTTTTCTGTGGTTGAAATCTAGATGTCAAAAGCACTGGGCGGGAAATCATTTCATAGAAATTCTATGAAGCGGCCATTTTTGTTTCGGGCCAGCATCGATGGGTCCATCAGTATGGGGCTATTGTCAAATCATATGTGAGAGTGTATTGGTGATACCGGCCTGACTTAACCCTCTAGTTCCCAACCCTGCCAATTGGCGGGCTTTAGCAAAATCGTTGTAAATCTACTATGCTTATTCGTTTTATGTTAAGATCCACCCATACCTTCTCATTATAGTCCAATCTAACTATTCGAGTGGTTTGTTTGTTTTATTACGTTAATTTGAAACAGATATTTCGTGCGAAACTTGAAAAATGCCAGAAAACTGAGAAAAAAATTATTTTGCTCTGCAGAGTGAAATTCAAATTGTTGTAAATTGCTTATTTCTTGGAATAAATGAACAAAAAAATTATTGGTGAGTAGCTGATAAGTTGTACTTCATAGTACGAAAGGACATTTGCTATAAAAAGTTTAGGAACTGGCCGATTTTTATCAAGGAACTGACCCCGCCAATTGGCGGGGTTGGGCATTAACGTCAACTTGTTTTTGGTAATTTGACAACGTGCTGTTTTCGTTGTATTTATTGATTTTTTCGAGTTTAAGCTACAAATTATTGTTATAAGCCTTGTTAGCTTCTTTTACATGCCTTGAAAAATACACAAGCATGCAGTGGCATTAACATGGAAGGAGAATTTACAGGACTTATCACCTAATTTTCAGTGCGGCTTTTTGACGAGCTACAATATAACGCTTTATAGCTATATCACAAAACATTTTTGCATTTTATGGTATTTTAAAACCATAACTCTATAACCAAGAAACAGATTCATTGAAACCCGGCGAATTTTACTGCTTAAGGGGAAACCGAAAATGGCTCAAAGATGGCTGGATAAATGGCTACCGTTCGATGCATGTATTGTTTTGTGCCTTAAAAATGCATATGTATTGGCAGAGCACGTAAACAGTGCTCCTAGTGCAGTTAGAATTTCCTAAATTTTGCATTCCATTTATCGACCCGGTATATATCAACAAACGCTCAGCAAAACGTAATTACTAATGGAAAATAAATTCAACGGATCATAGATCATTAGGTGTTCAAAAAACGTATAATCTGGAATTGGTTAATAGATATTTGGTTGCGCACATATTTCGTTGCACTAGCGCTTTCCGAAAAAAACAGCACCACGGTCTCAAAGTTTCGCCACATCAATGAGCTTTTAAAGAGCTTTCTGCTTTTGCAGCATCGATAAGCTTAGAGAATGTAAACAAACAACAGCTGATCAGCAATCAAAAACTCGCCTTCGATGCAAACGGATTAATTAGCCATCCTATTGAATGCATAGGATCAATAGGATTGCTGCTGCAAATCTTAGATGAATCGGAATGTCTTGATAAAGAAAATACACCACATATCGGGATGTTCGTGGTCGGTGCGGTTGGCTGCGGATAAACTGTGTTTATGTTTGCAAGCTCTGCCATTTGACATATATTACCAATACTAATGCAACATTCAAATAAACGTTTAGGTTTTTAACGAACACATGAGATGTACAGTACAGTGTGAGTCGCTCTAACACAATAACGTTAGCCACTTTCGGTGTCTCCTTAACGACAAAATCTTGATAAGCAAGACAATATTATTCAAAATGGTATTTATCATAGACCATTTTAAAACCGCAAATTTTAATCTATATCGCTTAATAAGTTTGTGTTAATGAACAAATTAAATGAATTACCAGCCGATAAAAGATTATAGTGAACAAATGTGTACTACAAAAATGAAAAACCCAATTTATCAAACAAATCACATAAATGAGGATTTAAGTTTCATGTTCTATCAGACTCTAAAGGTTTTTCAAAGGTTACAGTTTCGAAGCATATTATGGTGTAGGCAATCCTGATTTGGGAGCAGCTACTAATGTTGTTTTTCGCCTTTCTAAAATTTTGCCGGATTTTAAAAATCATTTCTCGATTATTATTATACGACATTACCTTCTTCTTCTTCTTCAGCAGCATAGAGCCGGGGTGGCTCGTGCTGTTTCAAGCACTCGTCTCCATTCAACTCGGTCTTGGGCCACACGTCGCCAATTTCCTAATCGTCTCAGAAGTCGCAAATCGCTTTCGACCTGGTCGAGCCATCGTGCACGTTGGGCCCCCCTGTTCCTGGTGCCGGTGGGGTTGTTGAAGAGGACCGTTTTCGTCGCACTGTCGTCCGGCATCCTTACGACGTGTCCGGCCCACCATAGCCTGCTAACTTTCGCTAGATGTACGATGGGAGTCTCCCCAAGCAGTGCCTGTAGCTCGTGATTCATACGCCTCCGCCACTCTCCGCTTTCAGTTTGTACTCCGCCAAATATCGTCCGCAGCACTTTCCGCTCAAACACGGCAAGGGCGCGTATGTCCTCCGTAAGCAGCGTCACGGCTTCAAGTCCATAAAGAACTACCGGTCTAATAATGGTTTTGTACATTGTTAGCTTCGTGCGGCGGCGTATGCTTCCTGATCGTAGCGTTTTACGAAGGGCAAAGTAGGCCCGATTTCCCGCTTGGATGCGCCGCTGGATCTCCTTACTAGTGTTGTTGTCCGCGGTCACCAGCGATCCCAAATACACGAACTCTTCTACCACTTCTAGTTCGTCGCCGTCAACGGTTACCGTCCGTGGGAGGCGCGCATTTGTTTCCTTTGAGCCTTTTCCTTTCATGTATTTGGTCTTCGACGCATTTATTTTTAGCCCAATTCTCCTAGACTCCGCTTTCAGTCTGGCGTAGATTGCCTCCGCCGTCGCAAAGTTCCTGGCTATGATATCGAAGTCATCTGCAAAGCCTAGAAGTTGGCTACTCTTGGTAAAAATCGTGCCTCTCGTTTCAATGCCCGCTCGTCGGATCACCCCCTCAAGAGCGATGTTGAACAGCATGCAGGATAGACCGTCACCTTGTCTCAACCCTCGTCGCGTCTCGAAGGGACTCGAGAGTGTCCCAGAGATGCGTACGAAACACATCACTCGATCGAATGTAGCTCTGATCAGTCGCGTCAGTTTGTCCGGAAAACCGTATTCGTGCATTATCTGCCATAGCTTGTCTCGATCGACTGTATCGTATGCTGCTTTGAAATCGATAAAGATGTGATGCGTGGGCACGTTGTACTCCCGACATTTCTGCAAGATCTGTCGGATAGTAAACATTTGGTCCGTAGTTGCGCGAGCCCCCATGAAACCCGCCTGATAATTCCCTACGAAACCTTGTGCTATCGGTGACAGCCGGCGTAACAGGATCTGGGAGAGTACCTTGTAGGCGGCGTTTACCAGCGTAATACCACGATAGTTGCAGCAGTCTAGCCGATCACCCTTTTTGTAGATGGGACAAACCACTCCTTCCATCCATTCCTCCGGTAGCTTTTCCTCCTCCCAAGTCCTCGAAATAACCCAGTGTAGAGCCTTTGCTAGCGTTTCCCCGCCATGTTTATAAAGCTCTGCCGGTAGGCGGTCCTTCCCAGCGGCTTTATTGGTCTTCAGCAACCTGATTTCTCGTTTGACTTCTTGGAGATCAGGTGCTAGGACATCGCTATCTTCCATGGGTGCTCCTAGGTTAATTTCCGTTCCGCCTCCTTCTGCGACTTCGCCATTGAGGTGTTCATCGAAGAACTGCTTCCACCTGTCGACCACCTCGCGCTCGTTTGTAATTAGATTCCCTCCCTCGTCCCTACACATGTCAGGTTTCGGTGTGTAGCCCTTCCGAGTTTGGTTCACCTTCTCATAAAACTTGCGCGTGTCATTAGCTCGGAATAGTTGTTCTAATTCTTCACGATCTCTGTCCTCCTTTTGGCGTTTTTTTCTCCTCAGGATCGTGGTCAACTGGTTCCTAGCTCGTCGGTACTTGGCCAGGTTCTCTCTAGTGGCAATACTTAGATAATTTTTCCAAGCGTTTTTTTTCTCTTCCACCGCTTGTTTGCATTCCCCATCAAACCAATCATTTTGTGTACTCCGAGGCTCAATACCTAGTGCCGCGGTAGCGGCCTCTCCGATGGCCGAGCGTATTCTGCCCCAACCGTCTTCGAGGTTTGAAGCACCTAACTCCTCGGAAGAAGGCAGTGCCTCATTCAGTACTCGCGCGTAGTTCTCGGCAGCTTGTGGGTTATCTAGCTGCCTGATGTTCAGCCGAGGAGGGCGGCTTTGACGTGTCCGGTATACGGTGGACAGCTTTGAGCGCACATGTACTGCTACTAGGTAATGGTCAGAATCAATATCCGCACCCCGACGGGAGCGTACGTTCGTGATGTTAGAGAAGAACCGGCCCTCTATGAGAACGTGGTCAATTTGGTTACGACCATGGTACGACATTACCATTGATTTTATATCTCCACTCGAGAGGAACGAGAGGAATATACGACTGGGGACTATTCGGAGTAATAGAATCCCCAAAAGCAAACTGCTTACTGATAAGGACATCAATAAGCAAGATCGTGGTGATTCTGCTGAATTCATTGCCAAATTTGAAAATACAACTGTTTCTGTGTCTGTTTGGAAAGATTCGCTTCCCACGGGCAATGACTATAGACAACGATGAACTGGAAGTGGTTGATGAGTTCATATATTTGGGATCTCTGGTCACCGCCGACTATATTACGGGTAAGGAGATTCAATGATGCATTCAAGCTGGAAGTCAAGACTAGTTTTCCTCCGCAAGACGCTTCGATTAACCCCTCTAGGGTCTACTTCATTTTTAGCACTGCAAAATTTACTAAAATGGCCGTAACTTTTTTATCTTTCAATATTTTTTCACCAAATTTGGGAATTTTTCCGGAAATATTTTCTATTTTCATAATATCTATAGATAATAAGCATATGTCATATGGTCCCGGAGTTATTCCGGAGTTCCTTGGGCGACCGTGACATGGCTTTTTTAGATAAAGTTGCCAAATATTTAAAACTTATTTGAAATCTGCTGATTTTTGTAAGCATATCATCGAATGTGGACATATTGGTTACTTTGCCGCAGTTATGAGCCATGGTGCGCGCTATCCGAATCTGGGGGGACATTATAAATCCGGAACCGGTTCCCATAAAGGGACATTTCAGCATCAGTAAATTATGTCGTGTCGCATCAAAAAACATCAGCACTCGACAAAATAGCGATTGGCGATCATCTCATGTCTCACAGAGGCCGTATGACCGGTTCCGGGCCCGGGGAGGGTTTCCTTTCAGATTCAAGCACGGAACGGATTTCGAAGGAACTTGTCCGGGACCTAAAATAGGCCACATGGTCAAAAATTTCAGTTGAAGCTCATTATAACTAGTTCCATAAATACTAGCACTGTTATAGATGTTCTGAAATCGATGTTCCGAATTAAATCGAAAAATTTGATTTTGCAACTTTTTTGCGCCCAGGTGCCCAACCCCGCCAATTGGCGGGCTACGAATTTTTATAAATAATCAAACTATTCCTGAACTTAGTAATTAGAGAATATTTTTTCCATTATTCTGGCCACGAAATGAGCATTTTAAAATTTTTTCAAGCAAATCAAAAATTTGGGCACTAGAGGGTTAATTGGTTCCAACATGTAGAAGTATGTGTGTTTGAAAATATTTACATGCTTATGGTAACTGTACTCACCGCAATTTGACACTTCGATTCATTAACAAATCATTGCGTATTACTGTCACTTTAAATGTAACATTTATGTACGTTATTTTCAGTTTAAAATTATGCGAGGGACCGTCGCTCATAACGATTTGTATCGGATCGATTTTAAGTGCGAACACAAGGTATATTCATTATGCTTGTGGTAGGATTGAAGTAGTTGTGTGAAAAAAATTATGAACATCTACAAAAAAAATTGACGCAAAACACTAGTCGCTTTACAATGGTGAACCTGTTATCTCGCACATCGTTAATTTATACCAGAATATTTGACAGGTCTATTGAAAGTGGTATAATTTTTTCCGTGTAAAAAGCGTTCCTGTTACCACTAGATGGCAGTCAAAAATGAACTGAGTTGTATCCAGTTTTCAAATCGAAGATGATATTCCTTTCTTTGCTACGTAGGTAATGGAATAGCAGAATAGGAAAAAAGGGTGGAGCTACTGAAGCGTGCTTTGTTCGAATAAAAAGCGCTACCTCACTGCGCATGCATCATTTTCAAGTAAACAAGCAAACGTGGATCGACAGGAATGGTACACTGGCACAGCAGACGGCCTCACAGTTGTGTGTGGTTGTGGTTTTGCTCTTTTGACTGTACCCGCTCGGTCAACAGTCAAGCATAATTGCACCAAGTTATAGTGAGCGTGGCTGGCTGCCGGGTGAGTTTGCCAAGCGCGCCGTCTCGGAAGGTACCAAAGTATACCGGCTTATAGTATATGTATGTGGTGTCAGGCTTCTGTAACTCTAACTATACAACAATCAGCTCTTTTTAGGGCCAAATATATAATTGAAGATGCATTTCGATTTTCTCACTAAACGCTTCGCCTCGAATTACGAAGTGGCGCAGTTTTCTTTTTAAAGGATTTTGCCAGGTAATGTGGCTTTTCCGTTTCATGCTTTCCAGAAAGAATCACGAAATGGCATTATTTTGCATATGTAGGTAGGTATATGATCAGTTGTATTCACTAAAGTTCATTTAAAAGTATGTTATAGTACAGGACAATTATTCAATAACTTTTTTTCGGCTCGTTAACGAGCGCTTTTATTGAAACTGTTGGAAATTGGTGTGGAACTTTTATATTTAATAATTTGGCTAAACTATAATGGTCTTTTCGACTCCATAATGGATCTGTTGTGGGAAAGTTGCAGGAAAGAAGGCAACTTATTAAAACATAATGAACAAAATGAAACCGTGAATGCTTGCATCAGTTTGTCCATTTGTTACAATTACCTGATGCTTTAAACATGGGTTCACAATATTTGTCGTAATGCAGTTTAAACATCTAATTACTGTACGTGTTTATTCTTGGATAAACTGCCAACTTGTCATGTGTTTTAAATGAGCAATATCATTCATGAGAAAAATCAATTCAACTGCTACATATACTTATTCAGTAGTTCTTAAAAGAACTGATTGTTTTCTATTTCTACCAGATATTAATAATACAAATCGAAGAATTTTACTGCTTGGTAGCAGCTTTTTTCGGGCCGCATTCTCCGGTGGAACGACTTTTTTGGCTTTGGATCGATATTCTCGCACTCGGTACCGATACCCATGCGAAAATGATGCGGTTCCTCGGATTACCGTTGGTTATATATCAGAGCAAACGGCAGCAATTTGTAACAAAGACTGATGACTGATCTACGTAGAAAAAGGAATGGCAGAGAAGAAAATAAGGCGTGACTATATGAAACCGTACTTTGTTTGAAGCTTCCAGTTTCTGTAGAGTAGATCAAGCATCGTCTTCATGTCATGGCGCCGACAACCAATGGAAAGGCCGCAAAAAGCGATAGGAAGAAGAAGAAGCCACGCCGCTAGGAGAGCTACGCTATTTTCTTTCGTTTGTTGACTTATCAAGTTATAGTGAGTGTGGCTGGCTGCCGGGTGAGTTTGCCATGCGCGCGCCATCTCGGAACGTACCGAAACAGTCACCAAAGTACAAATACGCATAGTAAATGTATCTGGTCAGGTTTCTGTAACTATCCAACAATTAGCCCTTTTTAGGGCCAACTTAGTCTCGAATTACGAAGTGGCGCAGTTTGCTTTTCAGAGGATTTTGCCATGTAATACAGTTTAAACATGACTGGCGGGCTCGTACGCACATACTTGATAAACTTCCAATTTGTCATGTTCATTTTAAAATGGGGAAAAATGTGAGAAAAATCAATTTAACTGCTTCGTATACTTATTCAGTAGTTCGCAAAAGAACTGATTGTTTTCCACCAGATACTAGTAATGCATAATCAAGGAAATTTACATCTGGGCAGCAGCTTTTTACGGGCCACCTTCTCCGCTGGAACGACTTCTTTTGGCAACTTTCGGTGCCTTTATTACGGATTCCATTGGCTTAGTAGATTTTTGTTCAGGGGCAGCCGCATATTTATTCCAGTAGTACAGCTTTAATCGGAGCCGCCTTTGCAGCAGTTAGCAAAGTTAATTTGTTATCGTCCGTTTTATCAACCTTGAACGAATCGGAAGCGCCTGCTCTCTTTGTTTGGACCAGATTTTCGACAGCTACCTAATTTCAAAACCCTTTTCACGAATGTGGCCAACCTTGAAACGTCACAATTGTGGCTGGCGGCGATTTACTTGAAGACGGCTTGCAGCGAAGATCCGTTGATTATACAGGGTATTCATAGCAGCGAAAACCATATCTAGTGATGTCCGAAATTTTCAATTATTCGATTACCGATTAATCGGCGAGCGTTGTTAGCACTAATCGATTAATTCAACTATTCGTACTAGTGGTATTCGATTAGAAATATTCGAATACTTTTTTCATTAATTCGATTAATCGAACGATTATGAACGATTAGCGGCCATTATTCGGGGATTATTCGCATTCATATTATTTCCTTTGAACTATTCGATTAATTCAACTACTCGTGCTGGCAGTATTCGATTAAAAATTATTCGAATAATTTTATAGTTATTCGATTAGTTGAATTAATCGAACGATTAACGGACATCACTAACCATATCGTTCGCTGGCGGACGAGTCGATGGCTTCTTCGGTGTGTTGGCGTCTCGCTCAGTGAATTTGGATGTCTTCGATGCCTTATTCCGGAGAAGCAGCAACAGCTGAAGCCCAACAATTTTCGAGCGTATTCTAGTATTCTATTACAAGGCGTAAACTAAATACAATCAAAGAAAGCTTAAACCATAGCTCATCTCGTATATATTTCTGTCATCTGTGCTTGGGAAGCATTGACGTGGGGAGGCAAAAAAATGAAAATATTGAATTAATGAATGTTCGTCCAATATTTTCTTAATTATTACACGTCTGTTAGGGAAACATGTAATAAACTATGTAGTAATGGATTTTTTGAAAAATTTCCAATCGATTGATACAAATATCTCTAGAATCTATTGAGGGATGACTGAGTTATAAGCGTGCAAACCATAACCACTTTTCGTTACATGTTCCCTTTTCGTTTTTCTAAAGTGAAGTGCACCCCAATATAGAAATCAAAGAAGTAGTCCTACTTCAAAAAACCCGAATTAATCCACCTAGCGGCGTGACCTAGCTTTTCTACTGCCACAATAATCATTATTTGATTTCTCAGGAACATCTATAATTAACTTGACTATATTTTTAACTATCCGTTCCGTATTCCTCAAAATCCTTATTTACCAGTAAAATTCACAACGTATTGCATAGAATAGTTATATTTTCTTTCCTTGGGTGCGTAAATACTTGTAAGCGTCATTTATGTTACTTAATTAGGCCATTACAAATATTTTATAAAGTTTTTGTCCTTCCGGTGTTCGGTCACTGAAGAGGGGGCCGAAAAAAAAACAAAGTGAATTTTTTATTCGAGCAAAAAAAACATGGATTTTAAGAATTTTTATTTAAGGTTTAAACGTGAAAATCGAATCTATTCTTGCTTATAATATATACGTTATTATTTTCTATGCAAAAATATACGAAAAAAGACAAAAACGAAGGAAATTTTTTTTGAGCGATTTTCGGAAATTCCATTGTTCGAATTTCTATTTCTGTTTCGTGCTAAAAGCGTTAATTCAACTCGGAGACTCATTTTTCGAGTTTTTCAGACTGTAGAGCCCACAGACAATTGATTTTATAATAAGAAATTTGACTCATATCCTACTAATTATTTTTTGCCCCCCTATTTTTCAAGCCAATTTCCAAGAGGGGGATGACAAGAACTTTAATTGATTTGCATTGGCCTTATTTAGTTTTATAATCGGTCGGCCATCGGCCTTAACTTTCGGGCTTCAGAGCCACATGCGAAATTTGTTTTGAATTGACAATATGAAATATGTGTTCATAGCAGATTTTTTGATATTTTGATATTAATACCAAAGTTAGCATCTTTGAAAAACAATAGTTCAGAAAAATTATTATTATACTTCACTTTTGAAGAAAAAAGATATCGACAACAAAATGATTAATCTCAAAATTTTACTATTAGTTTGCTTGGCTTCAATTGTGCAATATAACTGAATCAGAAAAAATAACTGAATAGAACATTAGATATGAAAAAGAGAAATTGAACTTTTTCTTAGCTGGCGCTCCTTCAGATAATTATTTTTGCATGAAAATCAAAACTCAAGCTTCTTTTGAATGTACTTTTATGAAAAGATAGTCATTAGCTTGATCGCATCGTTTTTACAATGTTAGTGGGTTAGGAAAACAAGACGAGGTCGAAAAAATGTGCAAAAGCTGCTCCACAAACATGCTTGAGAATGGGAAATATGATCGATATGATTTCCAGTGCTTGTCATTTTTGATTTATTTATTAAAACATGATACATGACATAAGACATCTTAAAGGACAGATGTCACTAACGAAAACAAATCTTACAAAATTACTACCGTGCAACGTTTACTTCCTCTTTTCATATAACATTTCCAAGCTCTAGTATCTATTGATTGAAAAGAGCATCTATTGATGCGCAAAATTTGTTTGAAATTTGTATAAATTTATTTATTATTAGTGTGTGTGTGTGTGTGTGTGTGTGTGTGTGTGTGTGTGTGTGTGTGTGTGTGTGTGTGTGTGTGTGTGTGTGTGTGTGTGTGTGTGTGTGTGTGTGTGTGTGTGTGTGTGTGTGTGTGTGTGTGTGTGTGTGTGTGTGTGTGTGTGTGTGTGTGTGTGTGTGTGTGTGTGTGTGTGTGTGTGTGTGTGTGTGTGTGTGTGTGTGTGTGTGTGTGTGTGTGTGTGTGTGTGTGTGTGTGTGTGTGTGTAAGTGTGTGTGTGTAACGCTTTCAATCTCACTCACTTTTCTCGGAGATGACTGGACCGATTTTAATGTTCTTAGTATCAAATGAAAGGTCTAGGTGTCCCATAGGTCGCTATTAAATTTCATTTTGATCGAACTTTTAGTTCAAAAGTTATGTATAAAAATACGAAAAATATGGGACTTCATATCTCATAGGTCCCTTAACCGATTTGAACAAAATTGATTGCATATAAAAGAGAAGCTTCGCAAACCCTTAACTTTCAAATTTCATGATAATTGGACTTGTAGTTTGAAAGTTACATGCGGTATTTAAAACAAAAAAATAGTATTTAAAACATATTTTTGTAACATATAAGCATTAATTCAATGAAAAACATCACACATTTTATTATTATTTGAAAATTACTGCTGAGATCTATCAAACGAAATCGAGTTATTTAAAATCGGACGTTATTCAGTTATTCAAACTTTAACACTTTAGCTCCGTATATTAAACCGTTAAAACGTGAGAAACCAAAACATATCAATCAAATGTTGATTGTATTCAATGTGTGTGATGTATGTATGTATGTATGTATGTATGTATGTATGTATGTATGTATGTATGTATGTATGTATGTATGTATGTATGTATGTATGTATGTATGTATGTATGTATGTATGTATGTATGTATGTATGTATGTATGTATGTATGTATGTATGTATGTATGTATGTATGTATGTATGTATGTATGTATGTATGTATGTATGTATGTATGTATGTATGTATGTATGTATGTATGTATGTATGTATGTATGTATGTATGTATGTATGTATGTATGTATGTATGTATGTATGTATGTATGTATGTATGTATGTATGTATGTATGTTTTTTTTTTTTTAACGAGTAGGGAAATCTGCTATCAGACACCTGAGAAGACAGCTCAGGGAGTGGGGTTTGGTATCCCGTGAAGATCGTAAAGATCCAGACCCACTAAAACCCTACTCGAGTCTCCAGCCTCAATCTCCCCTGGAACCACCTTATCGGTATTACTTCAGGGAGGGGTTATTGTGCTTAACGCACGCTCTTAGATAACTACTGGACTATGGTAGTTAGGCTGTTTATTCGCCGTTGATCGGCTTTCCAGCGGTTTTGTAGCTCAAGTACGATCTGGGTAGCAGCCGCATTGACCGCACCCCAGACGTCCGAGCTAGAACACATCCTTTGGACTAAGTTATCCGGAGTAGTGTCCTGTCCGCTAACTGCCATCATGTTGCTTCTCACGCCCTCGAAACGAGGGCATATGAAGAAAGCATGTTCTGCAGTTTCCTCAACGTCCGCGCATTCGGGACACTCGGGGGACTCCGCATGCCCAAATTTGTGCAGATACTGTCTAAAACAACCTTGCCCTGACAGAATCTGTGTCAGGTGGAAGTTGACTTCGCCATGACGCCTGTTGACCCATCCGGATAGTTCCGGGATAAGTCTATGTGTCCACCGGCCTTTTGTGGAATCCGACCATGCCCGCTGCCATGTGATCATCGAGGCCGATCTTGTGGTACTCCGTATGCCTCTAGTTCCACGTTGGTTGAAGCACTCTACGTCCTCGCTGATGATGATACCAATAGGCATCATACCCGCTAAGACGCAGATTGCGTCATGTGAAACTGTGCGGTACGCACTCGCCACTCTTAAGCACATGAGACGATAGGTGCTTTCCAGCTTGGCTAGATAGCTTTTGGTACCTAACGCCGATGACCACACCGGCCCGCCATACCTGAGTATGGACTGGACCACGTTGGCTAAAAGCCTTCGCTTGCTGCCATATACCGCAGAGCTATTAGACATCATACGAGACAATGCCGAAATAGCTGTGGAAGCCTTCTTGCAGGCATAGTCGACGTGGCTCCCGAACTTGAGCTTGTCGTCGACCATGACTCCAAGGAGTTTTAAGAACCGCGTTGACGAAATAGTGCAGTCCCCGACACTGATATTTGCTTGCTGCACCGACTTGCGGTTGTTAACCACGATAACCTCCGTTTTATGATGCGCTAGGTCCAGTTTCCTGGATCGCATCCAATCTTCAACAATGCTTATAGAGTGGGCAGCCGTCAACTCAACCTCTCTGATAGATTCACCGTAGACTTCCAAGGTGATATCGTCCGCAAAGCCGACAATCGCCACCCCTACCGGAAACTTTAGCTTCAACACCTCGTCATACATGACGTTCCACAACACCGGGCCCAGTATGGAACCTTGCGGAACCCCTGAGGTGATTGGAACGCATTTCTGACCCTCCTCCGTGTTGTAGCATAGCACACGATTCTGGAAATAATTTTCCAGAATTCTGTACAGCGACACCGGCACTTGGACGTTCCGAAGCGAGCTGGCTATGGAGTCCCAGCTAGCGCTATTAAACGCATTTCTCACGTCGAGCGTGACAACTGCGCAATAACGAATACCTGTCCTCTTGGGCTGGATTGCCACCTCGGCTGTCTTAGTGACAGACAAGATGGCATCCACCGTAGATTTGCCTTTTCGGAAGCCGAATTGGTTCCTTGACAGACCGTTTGTACCCTCCGTGTACTGTACGAGTCTGTTAAGGATAACCCTCTCCAGCACCTTGCCGGCAGTATCGAGTAGACAGATCGGCCTATATGACGAGGGGACACCCGGAGGTTTTCCCGGCTTCGGCAATAGGACCAGGTTCTGTCGCTTCCATCTGTCCGGGAAGTGGCCAGCTGCCAGGCATCTATTCATTACTGCCCCGAATAATTCGGGAGCCTCTAAAATAGCCGCTTTAATGGCCATATTCGGGATACCGTCTGGCCCCGGTGCCTTGCTCACCTTTAGGGATTTAGCGATATCAATGAGTTCCTCGTTCGTAACCGTCACTTCCTCCCCGACCTCCAAACCGCCGTCGCCCACGTTACTTTGGATGTTCGGCTGGGAGGCCGACCATCCTACGCTATGGTCTGAGATACTGGAACGTCGGCCGTGGGACGACTCAGCGGCCTGGGGCCAGGGCCTTGGCTCGTGGCGCGGAAAGAGGCCCTCGATGATCCGCTCCAGCATCTCTGGCGATTGCTCAGCGGGCGCCATCACACCCTTGGTCTTTGCCATTACGACTCTGTAGGCATCACCCCACGGGTTCGCATTGGCACTAGCACATAACCTTTCAAAGCAGTCTCGTTTACTAGCTATTATCCCGCTCTTAAGCGCTGCGCGTGCAGCAACAAGTGCTACTCGACGTTCAGCCCTGCTTTCATCCGAACGAGCTCTTTGCATAATTCTCCTCGCACGAAAGCACGCTCCGCGGAGTTCCGCAATTTCATCTGTCCACCAGTAAGCCGGTGACCTGCCATACCTATGTCGACCTTTCCTAGGCATGGTAGCGTCACATGCTCGCGACAGTACCTCAACCAAATGATCAGCGTTCGGATCGGGCATACCGCGATTACCGCACTCTCTCCGGATCGCTTCCACAAATACTTCGGGATCGAAGTATGATGTCTTCCATCCACGGGTGGTTGGAGTGTTGGCCCTACTCGCCGCCTGCCGCCTCGTTATCTGACCGACACCATAGCGGACCGCCTGGTGGTCACTGTGAGTGTAGCCATTATCTACCCGCCAGTCTCCTATCAGACCAGGACTGCCGAAAGTCACGTCGATGATAGACTCCGCACCGTTCCTACTGAAGGTACTTGTGTTGCCGACGTTGGCCAGATCTACGTTGAGCTTTGCCAGAGCTTCAAACAGAATCCGACCCCTATGGTTCGTGCGACGACTTCCCCACTCTACCGCCCAAGCGTTAAAGTCGCCCGCCACAACCACCGGCCTTAAACCAGTCAGCACAACTGATACTCGGTCTACCATCCGCGTAAACTGCTCGATAGACCAACTCGGCGGAGCATAACAACTGCAGTAGAACACTCCACCCACTTTGGCAACCGCAAATCCCTCGTCTGCAGTTGACACAACATCCTGAACCGGGAACCTGCTTGTTGTCCATATAGCCGCCGTCGCAGACCTATCCGAGACCCAGTTGCCGTTTCCGGCAGGGACGCGATATGGATCCGAGACTATGGCAATGTCCATTGCTGACTCAGAAACTGCTTGGTGTAACAGCTGCTGAGCTGTGCTGCAGTGGTTCAGGTTGAGTTGTGTCACTTGCACTATGAACGTGGCTTAGTCGCCGGCACACCGGCCGGGCACCTTGGACCTCCCGTTACGTGCTTTGCGTCCCGTTTACCGGTACAGATCAGGCACTTAGGAGGCTCCGCGCAGTCCTTTGCTTTATGGCCAGCACTGCCACATCTCCTGCACAACTGGCTCCTATCTGGCCCATTGCAGTTCCAGGCTTTATGTCCGTGCTCGAAACACCGGAAGCAAGCTTCCGACTGCTTGGACACACTATGTGGGCATACCGACCACCCCACTTTTAGCCTAGCAGCTTTCAGGGCTTTGTTTCCGTCAATCAGCGGAAGTCGTATGGTGGCTACCTGGGTCCCGGCCGGACCCTTGCGTAGGCGAACCGCCTCGGTTGCCACCACCACTCCACTTTGCTCTTTGAGAGCTTGTACGACCTCACGCACTTCGGTGATCTCGTCCAGGTTCTCAAGCTGGAGAGTCACTTCTGGTGTGAGAGCACGTACCTTCACTCCGTCCCCGAGCACTCCTTCCGCTATGGGCTTGTATGCGGAACTCTTCTTTGTGGCGTCCTTCTTTAACTCGAGGATCATATCGCCCGTGCGTGAGCGGCGGATGCTCCGTACGTCCGCGCCCAGATCCTTGAGTAGGGCGTCTCCTCTCATGGCCTTCAGAACCTCCGAGTATTTCGACCCGTCGGTTTTCAGGATAAGAGCGTCGCCCTTCTTCGCTCGCTTTCTTGCCGGTTTAGGTGGAGCAGTTTTTTTACTGGAGCCTTCTCCGCCTTTTCTCTTGGCCCTAACCTGGGTCCACGGGCCACCTGTCTTGGAGCTTCCCGCTGGTTCATCGGTTAGCTCTGCCAACCCGCTAGCCTGAGGGCTTTTACCGATCAGGCGTTTTTTCGGTCCGCCAGGGGTGCTATCCCCCGGGGACTGTCTCGGGCGCTTGGCGGATGCCTTACCGCTGCTGGTAGCGCTTTCCGTAGCCTCCTGGGCCGCGTTACGACACTCCGTCAACGGGCAAGCGTCCGTTTGTACTGCCTTCGACGCCTTCACGGTCACCTTCTTAGCCTCTCCTGCACGCGCCACGAGGTCGTTGTGCGTTTTGGTCGCTGCATTCAAGGTTCTCCGAAGCATGAGCAAGCTCTGCTTCAGGTCCTTGGAGAAATTGCCGCGACCTGACGTAAACTCGATTATTACCTCGAGCTGCTGTGACGCTGCTACCACTTTAGGTACAGCGTCTCTATTTTTCTCCATCGCCCTGATAAGCGCTGGGCCGTTCATCGCTGTGTCCGGCGTGGTAGGCATACCGCTGCCTTTGCCACCCACACTAGCGCTCCTAGTTGCATCCTTCTCCACCCTTGGTGGAGAACGCTGGATGCCTCCTCTAGCGAACGGGTTTTCCACCGTATCCACACTTGTTGTATTTTTGATTTTGTCTTCCATAAGAATCCCACGAGTTGAGGGGAAAGAAAAGTCCGCCACATCAGAGCCCCTCATGATGCGGTAAGGGCTGATTACTGTGGAGGGCGCTCTGGTACTCCACAGGCTCCGTTTGAGGCTGAGTATTTATAGAACCCCCCCCCACCATTCATCCCTCGGCACGGGTCGCATGACACCTTGGATTAGGGGTTTATCCATTCATGTTTTTACTTTTAGCCATGGATAATAGCTATTAAAACCATCCTCCTTTGGGGGCTTTGGACCCTCTGCTCAGGTTCTCGGTATTTTCAGGTTCATCGAACATGCTTCTACCGAGATCCGTCATTTGCAGGCGGAGAGTTTACACTCAGCCTTCGCATGAGTGCCCCCTTCTCTGTCCGCATACGACCCTAGTTTCCACCGGTTGTCCGATTTCCACTAAGGAGCGAGGAGGTAGAGATAGGAGTTGCTAAATAAGAGGCTGTGGAACTTCGTGATAGTTCTGGAGCGCATTATTCAACCATTTACCATCCGTATGTATGTATGTATGTATGTATGTATGTATGTATGTATGTATGTATGTATGTATGTATGTATGTATGTATGTATGTATGTATGTATGTATGTATGTATGTATGTATGTATGTATGTATGTATGTATGTATGTATGTATGTATGTATGTATGTATGTATGTATGTATGTATGTATGTATGTATGTATGTATGTATGTATGTATGTATGTATGTATGTATGTATGTATGTATGTATGTATGTATGTATGTATGTATGTATGTATGTATGTATGTATGTATGTATGTATGTATGTATGTATGTATGTATGTATGTATGTATGTATGTATGTATGTATGTATGTATGTATGTATGTATGTATGTATGTATGTATGTATGTATGTATGTATGTATGTATGTATGTATGTATGTATGTATGTATGTATGTATGTATGTATGTATGTATGTATGTATGTATGTATGTATGTATGTATGTATGTATGTATGTATGTATGTATGTATGTATGTATGTATGTATGTATGTATGTATGTATGTATGTATGTATGTATGTATGTATGTATGTATGTATGGATGTGTGTATGTATGTGTGTATGGATGTGTGTATGTATGTGTGTATGGATGTGTGTATGTATGTGTGTATGTGATGACAATTTGCAATTTTTAAATTTGCATTAAAATTCAAGAGAAATGAGAAATATGCCAATTGTCTGAAGTTTTTGAAGCCTCTTAGTGGAATACGAACTCTGAATTTAAGGAAAAGATAAAACTTTACCGAATAAATTCCACTATTTAATATTTATTCGCGACAGATACGTATACGCTTTGAAATAAGACACTGATGAAGCCTGCACGTCGAAGGCGAACTACGTGTCTGTTGCAAATAAATATTAAATAGTGGGATTCAATCGAAAAGTTTTTCTTTTCTTTGATTTCAGATTTCAATTGTCATTTTCTTCACTTGTTGTTACTCACAATTGTACAAGAAAAGCAAAAAGCGAAGAAAAGCAGTTAATTTAAGCATGTAGGTATAGTGGTGTATAAGATTAAAAATACTAGTGGGTTGATTTTTCCAAATAAATTTATACAAATTTCAAACAAATTTTGCGCATCAATAGATGCTCTTTTCAATCTATAGATACTAGAACTTAGAAATGTTAGAGTAAGGAGGGGTAAAAGTGCGATGCGGGTAAAAGTGCGATTCAATGATTTATCAGTGCGGATTCCGAGTAAATTGACTACATTGGCATGGATGGGTGAGTACTTTGACAGCTTAAATCTACCATAAACATTTGTTGTTTACGAATTATAGTTGCTTAGTTATGGGTAAAAGTTATTTTAGAACGGTTTTGATGTAATATTTCGTTGTACGGCAAATATGATATCAACAGGATGATATTACTTATTGACAAATTGTAGCAGCGTTTTACATCATTCAGATATCTCTCTTGAAATTGCGGTGAGAAGAATTTTACAAAATAGATTTTGCTTTTCCATAATTTAATCGAACGCCGCCAAGTGCCTAGCGGGGCAAAAGTTCGATTTATTGACGGGGTAAAAGTTCGATTCATGGATCGAGAATCTAACTCATTTTACTGACGGGACGACGACACTATGCAAGTCCTTACGACTTGTAAGCTACTGCGCGCAACGCTGTTTGTCCGTCAGCGTCATAGTATAACCGCGATTCTCAACGGGGTTGTTCGGGGCAAGGTTTCGTTTCTATCACGGAGCGAAAAAATTCGTTTGTTTCAAACGAACTTTTTATAACAACCTAAAAATATTTTTGTTTAAAACGAAATTCTATTTGAATCAAGAAAATAACCGTTTTGAATTAAAAGTAAAGTATTGTCAAATTGAGTTTTCGATGTAAACATTTTCATTTCAATCATACATATCAGTTTGAAACGAAATGAAATTTCTGTTTGTGCGTAAAACAACCATAAATGTGGTTGAAACTACATTTTTACCTTTGTTATAGAGTAAGGATGCGATTTAATGATTTATCGATGCAGATTCCGAGTAAATTGACTACATTGGCATTAATGGGTGACTACTTTGACTGCTTGAATCTAACGTAAACTTTGGTTGCTTACGAAGCATAGTTGCTGAGTTATGTGCAAATGTTATTTTAGGGCGGTTTTGGTGTAATTTTTTGTTATACGGGTACGATATCAACAGGAGGATATTACTTGTTGAAAATTTGTAGCAGTGTTTTACATCACTAGCATATCTGTTTTGAAAATACGGTGAAAAGAGTTTACAAAATATATTCGCTTTTCCATAATTTAATCAAACCCCGTCAAGTGCCTAGCGGAGTAAAGGTGCGATTCACGGACGAGGCAAAAATGTATAGCTAATTATATACAGCTTTTGGCACTATATTACAGATACTGGAAATGGAAGATCTGCAGAAACTGTGCTCTACAGATGTTGGTCGAAGGAAAACAATGTTTTTCCGCTGATGAAATAAAATACAAACGTTTGGGAAAGTTTCGATCTATCGGAGGCTGCAATACACCAGCGCAAAATAGGAAAGGTGTAAATTGAGAATATTCCTTACCGAAACATACCGCAGATTGAAGATAATAAGGTTTTGTTAGCTACTGCTGTGCTAATTTCATGGATTCGAGCTTCGCACTTTTGCCCCGTGGTAATAGAACTTTTGCCCCGCTAGTGGGGTAAAAGTGCGAATCGACACTTGATCAGAAGAATGAAGAATTTATTTTCAATAACACTATTATTCCAGATGATTTATAGTTGAATGTAAAGACATTGAGTAGCTGCATCACTATAAAATATATAAAATAATAAAATTGTTGTGGTTCTTCTTTATATCTCGCGAAAATTGATGACAACTTCAAACATCGCACTTATGCCCCGCCCTACTCTATATGAAAAATAGGAAGTAAACGTTGCACGGTAGTAATTTTGTAAGATTTGTTTTCGTTCGTGACATTCTAAAGGACAGATGACTTATGTCATGTCCTAACCCACTAACATTGTAAAAACGATGCGATCAAGCTAATGACTATCTGTTCGATAGCTAAGCGGTGAGCGAGGTGGACTGTATGGATTTGAATTTTGAATCACCAGACTTCCATTGGGCAGAGGGGGGAGGGTTTCACACTTTCCTTTATTTTATCAAAGGTCCAGAAAATTCACACTAAACACTTAATCCTTATATTAAACATTTATACACTATTTACAGTTACATTTTTACAATCAAGAACACGACGGTTTACGGCTACCACGCCGACTCATTTAATCCCGATGCTGCACGGGCTATTTATAATTTCTCCCGTACAATATAGCATTGTCGTGAGTGTTAAGAAGTATTCAGCGCATTGTTGCGCCACCGCGTGAAAGCGCCGTCGATGGTCATCGATGGCTGATACAGTTAGCCCTCCTCTAATGCGGGCTTAGTCCCAAACACTATCTTTTCATGAAAGTACATTCAAAAGAAGCTTAAGTTTTGATTTCCATGCAAAAATAATTATCTGAAGGAGCGCCAGCTAAGAAAAAGTTCTCTCTTTTCATATCTACTGCTCTATTCAGTTATTTTTCCTGATTCAGATATATTACACAATTGAAGCCAAGCAAACTAATAGTAAAATTTTGAGATTAATCATTTTGTTGTCGATATCCATTTTCTTCAAAAGTAAAGTTTAATAATTTCTGAACTCTTGTTTTTCAAAGATGCTAACTTTTCAACAATATCAGAATATCAAAAAATCTGCTATGAATACATATTTCATATTGTCAATTCAAAATAAATTTCGCATGTGGCTCTGAAGCCCGAAAGTTAAGGCCGACGGATTATAAAACTAAATAATCAAGTAACATAAATGACGCTTACAAGTATTTACGCACCCAAGGAAAGAAAATATAATTATTCTACGCAATACGTTGTGAATTTTACTGGTAAATAAGGATTTTGAGGAATACGGAACGGATTTGAAATTATAGTCAAGTTAATTATAGATGTTCCTGAGAAATTAAATAATGATTATTGTGGCAGTAGAAAGGCTAGGTCACGCCGCTAGGTGGATTAATTCGGGTTTTTCATTGAATTAATGCTTAAATGTTACAAAAATATGTTTTAAATACTATTTTTTCACATTTCTTTATGTAACTTTCAAACTACAAGTCCAATAGTCATGAAATTTGAAAGTTAAGGGTTTGCAAGGCTCCTCTTTCATATGCAATCAATTTTGTTCAAATCGGTTAAGGGACCTATGAGATAATGAAGTCCTATATTTTTCGTATTTTTATACATAACTTTTGAACTAAAAGTCCGATCGAAATGAAATTCGATAGCGACCTATGGGCCTAGACCTAGATCTAGACCTTTCATTTGACACTAAGAACATTAAAATCTGTCCAGCCATCTCCGAGAAAAGTGAGTGAGATTGAAAGCGTTACATACACACACATAAAATGCTCAGTTTTCAAAACTGAGTCGAATGGTATATGACATTCGGCCCGCAGGACCTTCTTTCCATTTCCGGTTTTCCAAGTGATTTCTATACCTTAATACTATATATAATATAGTATATAAAGGCAATATACTATATATTTATATAGTAGAAAGGCAAAACTTTTTCCAATTAAATTCCACTATTTAATATTTATACGCCTCGAAATCAGACACTGGTGAAGCCTGCACGTCGTAGGCGAAATACTTATCTGTCACAAATAAATATTGACCAAACTCGTGACTTTTAGTCATGACCTTGAAATGAGGTCAGGCATATATAAATATTTATTTTTGAAACGATGATTTTACAATTGATGAAGGGACGGTAAGGGAAAGTAATGAAGAAGGATTTTTTCCGGGAATGAAGGGGAAGGGTGGAAAGGAAGGGGGGGGGGGGGGGGGGGGGGGGGGGTAATAGGTAGCTATGGTTAACAAGTTGTCGCTGTGACTCCTATCTTTTGTCCAATGCTGGAAGGTGCATGGGTCGAACCAAGCTGTAATCAGAGATTATCCGTTATAATCCGGTTATAATCTCTGATTACAGCTTGGTTCGACCCATGCACCTTCCAGCATTGGACAAAAGATAGGAGTCACAGCGACAACTTGTTAACCATAGCTACCTATTACCCCCCCCCCCCCCCCCCCCCCCCCCTTCCTTTCCACCCTTCCCCTTCATTCCCGGAAAAAATCCTTCTTCATTACTTTCCCTTACCGTCCCTTCATCAATTGTAAAATCATCGTTTCAAAAATAAATACAAATAAATAATTAATAGTGGGATTCAGTTTTTGTAGTGTGATTCAATCAGAAAGTTTTTTCTCTTCGTTGATTTCAGATTTCAATTGCTATTTTCTTCACTTGCTGTTACTCACAATTGAACAAGTAAAGCAAAAAGCGAAGAAAAGCAGTTAATTAAACTATTTAGGTATAGTGGTGTATAGGATTTAAAATACTAATGAGTTCCAAATAAATTTATACGAATTTCAAACAAATTTTGCGCATCAAACAATTACTGCGCTCTTTCCAATCAATCTAGAATCTATTAGGAACATTATATGAAACATAGGATGTAAACGTTGTACGGTAGTGATTTTGTAAGATTTGTTTTCGTTAGTGACACTTTGAAAGACAGAAGTCTTATATCATGTATCATGTTTTAATAAATAGATCCAAAATGACAAGCACTGAAAATCATATTTTCCTTTCTCAAGCATGTTTATGGCGTAGCTTTTACAATAATTTTTTATCTCATCTTGTTTTCCTAACCCTCTAACGGGATACATTATAAAAATGATGCGATCAAGCTAATGGCTATCTTTGCATGAAGCTTCAAAAGAAGCTAAAGTTTTGATTTTCATGCAAAAATAATTATCTGAAGGAGCGCCAGCTAAGAAAAAGTTCAATTTCTCTTTCTCATATCTAATGCTCCATTCAGTTATTTTTTCTAATTCAGATATACATATCGACCTTTTCGCGTGCGTAATGGCGGCTAGTGGGTACAATTTTCGGAGAACGTTAGCATGCCTTTGGCAACTTTATTCACGTCAAGTTGATATTTCCAGCCTTAATTGTTATTGTACAACTTTCAAGCATACATGAGCGGAGTTTCCAAAAGCAAATAAACGTTGTCGAAAACTGTATCCGCTAGCCGCCATTAAGCGCGCGAAAAGGTGGATTGCAAAATTGAAGCCAAGCAAACTAATAGAAAAATTTTGAGATCAATCATATTGTTGTAGATATTCATTTTCTTCAAAAGTGAAAAAGCAAATATTCGCGCAATAATGTTTCTCAACTCTTGTTTTTGAAAGATGCTAACTTTTGAACGCATGGTATTAACATCAAAATATCAATAAATCTGTTATGAACACATTTTTCATATTGTCAATTCAAAACAAGCTTCGTATGTGACTCTGAAGCCCAAAAGTTAAGGCCGTCTGTAGCCCCGTTAGAGTGTTAATTTCTAATTTTCTATATATATTCATTCAAGTCTGCAAAAATTATCTTTTGTGTTTAGGTCATTGCAAATTATTTTCAAAGTTTTTGTCACCCCCCTTTGAAATTGGTATGAAAAATCGTGGGGCAAAAACATAATTTGTCGGATATAAGTCAAAATATTTTTATAAATTCAACTGTCTGTGGCTCTATAGCCTAAAAAACTCGAAAAGGGAATGACATTTGCTATACCAACCTGTACACAAAAAAATATAGCCAACATAGATAACGGATATATAAAAAGCAAGAATAGATTTAGCTTTCATGTTTAAAGTTTAAGTAAAAATGCTAAAAACGCAGTTTTTTTGCTCGATTAAAAAAATCTTTTTGTTGGCCAACCCCGGAAGGACAAACACTTTTTTAAATATTTGTAATGGCCGTATATTATGTTTCTATAAATCACGTAAATATTATAAAACTAAATAAGGTGTTCATCAAGTAACATAAATGATGCTTACAAGTATTTACGCACCCAAGAAAAGAAAATATAATTATTGCACGCAATACGAAACGAATATTTGAAAATATAGTCAAGTTAATTATAGATGTTCCTGAGAAATTAAATAATAATTATTGTGACGGTAGAAAGGCTAGGTCACGCCGTTAGGTGGATTAATTCGGGGTTTTAATTTTAGGTTTCGTATTCTACTAAGACGGTCCGAAAAAATCGAAACTGGCAATAGAAATGTATGAATGGAGGTAGTCAATGGAAGGGGAATTGTTGTTTAAGCGAATCCACCGTAATCGAGACTGAGTGTAGTCTCCAAACAGCAATAAGAGATCATTCGGCTGCAGACGAGACATAATAGAGCCGATGGAGTTAATATGATTATCTACAGCGTTGCACAGTGGTTCAAACAGCGAAATACGTGATCGTGTGATATTGCGCCAAAACGTGAAGTTTTTCGCATGTAGTGTCTTTAAGGACATTTCTTGGTATAATAAGCCCCTTCTTGTGAGAGAAATCTTTGGGTGATTGATTCCCTTAAAAGTGAGATACGAAATTTATTTTCTCATATATTCGAGATACAGGTGTGGTACTTTCGGCAAAGTTGTAGTAAATATTAATACAAACAACTTTGTCAAAGACACCATACTTGTATCTCTTCATGGAAATTATCTATGAAGCGTTATTCGTGGACAAACCCTTTAAAATAGTTTTTAAACCCTGAGTTATTCTGGTCAATTTTGACGTGTTCATAGTGTTCTAGAAAGTTGTTTATCTGGCTAAAATCAACGTTTCTGTAGAACATTATTATATGTTATTTTTCTAATGTTTCGGAGATTTTGAGCTTTTTTGGTGAAAAATAGTACTTCTTTGAGCTTAAATATTTCCCAATGTGGCAAATGGTGGCAGATCAATCAACTCCTACCTAAAAGTACAACAAAAACCCTGTAAAAGCAAGTGTCAATTGACTGTATCCGTTTGTATCCTCAAAAGTTATAGTTGTTTTAAAAATCCATCTCAGTCATGTTTACAGAACAATTAAACTGTACTTCGGATGCAATAAACGCCATTTTGTTTACGTTGACAATCGCTTTCTAACAAGTTAAGTCAACAACAATTTTTTCGCCTATTTCTGCTTCGAAAATGAATGTAAACTTAAAATGGACGCAATTAATAAGAGAAAAGCTTCCAAATAACTAACTTAAGTCTATTTTGTTCAATTTTGCATTGATCTCTCCTTCCGCATTTTTTCAAAACAACATTTGATGATGAGTCGTCTCACCTACACCTTTATTTAACATAATTAACTATATATGACGTACTGCTTACTTAGTCATTCCGAGAAAATTCGGTCTTTCATGACTCGGCCTTTTGTGACTGTTGTTGAAATTTTGGATTTCGGCCTTTCTTGATTCGACCATTTGTGTTTCGGCCATTCGGTACCAGCCAAAGTGTGTTCTTTTGAAAAGACATCAATCGAAGGAATTGAACAAAATAGGCATAGGTAAGTTATTTGGAAGCTTTTCTCTTATTAATTGCGTCAAATAATTTTAAGTCTACATTCATTTTCGACTCGAAAATAGGCGAAAAAATTGCTGGTAACTTAACTTGTTAGAAAGAGATTGTCAACGTAAACAAAATGGCGCTTATTGCATCCGAAGTACAGTTTAATTGTTTTGTAAACATGACTGAGATGGATTTTTAAAACAAATATAACTTTTGAGGATACAAACGGATACAGTCAATTGACACTTGCTTTTACAGGGTTTTTGTTGTACTTTTAGGTAGGAGTTGTTTGATCTGCCACCATTTGCCACCTTGGGAAATATTTAAGCTCAAAGAAGTACTATTTTTCACCAAAAGAGCTCAAAATCTCCGAAACATTAGAAAAATAACATATAATAATGTTCTACAGAAACGTTGATTTTAGCAAGATAAACAACTTTCTATAACACTATGAACACGTCAAAATTGACCAGAATAAGTCAGGGTTTAAAAACTGTTTTAAAGGGTTTGTCCACGAATAACGCTTAATAGATAATTTCCATGAAGAGATACAAGTATGGTGTCTTTGACAAAGTTGTTTGTATTAATATTTACAACAACTTTGCCGAAAGTACCACACCTGTATCTCGAATATAAGAGAAAATAAATTTCGTATCTCACTTCTAAGGGAATCAATCACCCAAAAATTTCTCTCACAAGAAGAGTCTTATTATACCAAGAAATGTTCCTAAAGACACTACATGCGAAAATCTTCACGTTTCGGCGCAATGTCACACGATCACGTATTTCGCCTTTTGAACCACTGTGCGTTGGCATCAGCTCGGCGATCAGGTGGCAAATATACTACACCAACACTGATTTTGCGAATTGGTGCTTTGACCATCATCCACAGCTGTTCGATTCTGTCGTAAACTGGTGTCGGGTTAACATAACTAATCAGACGCGTTGAAACAGCAATCAAAACTCCACCTCCGCGTGCCTTAGCGCTGTTAGTGCTATTACGATTACAACGGTATACGTTAAAATAGTTACCAAAGAGCTGCACAGAATTAATCTGAGCATCCAACCACGTTTCCGCCAATACAATGACATCGTAGTCATATTTAGAAGCCACCAAGAAGAAATCATCGATTTCTGCCGGCAGTCCACGGACATTTTGATGCAAAAACCGCAATCCAGGAACATCGTTGTCGAGTTGTTGACGATTAGCAAGTAAATGTCTACAAGGTGCGGGGATATCAGGTGCCGAATTAATATTGATAGAAGAATACTTGCCTGCACTAGCAAGCTGGAAGACCACTTCTCCATTCTCAAACACAGGACCGGGACGACTGATAAGCGCTGGCTGCAGCGGCGCGACTGTGATGAGTGGATTAGGGGCTTCCAAAATGCTTGTTTCGGTGCGTCGCGGGCCAGATCCAATGGTGGAAACTAATTTAAAGGTGTCATTTCTCTCTTCAAATTGCCGAAAATAAATCCCCTTCGGCCAGATGTTAGCATCAAGCGCAATTTCTTTAAGCTCAAGATCAAAACCAACTTTAAAGGACACGAGAGCAAGCGATTTTATATCAGCATCTTTTGACGTAGGACTACGTCTTACGGCAAGTTTTGAGATAGGGTGTCATTCCAAAAAATCGAAAAATGCGAGCGTCACGAAAAATGAAAGGTTTTGAGCGCTAATAGCTCAGGGGTTTTCCGATCGATTTTCAATATTCTTACACCAATCGATTGGAAAATCTTCTAAGAATTGACCCAAATAAAGAAAAGTGTGGATTCGTGATGATGAACTATTGAAAAATTGAAAATAATGAACCTATGTTTTACCAGAATTCTCGCTTCGTGATTGGTTGTTGGAAATGACGTCATCAAAGTAGAAACGCGTTTCACGCTTCGGCTTATAATTCAGTCAATTTTCAATAGATTTCCAAGATATTCACACCAATTGATCGGAAAATCGATTGAAAATATAGAAAACTGCTGATTTTGTTTTTGAAATTGAATTTGAAAAATTTTTGGTTTTGAATTGATTTTGAAAATTTGAATTATTTTCATATTTTTGCCTTCCCTCGTCAGTGCTTTCCTAGCACGGATGACAGAAATATATACGATATAAGCTATGGGTTAAGCTTCCTTATGATTGTATTTAATTTACGCCCTATAGAATCCGATAGTATAATCAATATATATAGAATGCCAGTGTCGCTGGTGTTTCATGGATATTTTGGTGGCAAACATGTTGCTGGTTCGTGTCTTGGATACGGGAACTACATTGTCAAATTGCCCAATAGAAAATTTTCCTCCCGACGAAATACCCCAAAACGACCAAATCGGGTGATTTATCCTACGTGATTTACGGAAAAGCAGAAGGATTTTTTATTGGGTTGCCTTTTTAGTTTGACAATCAGATTCCCGTTTCGAATCGATCACTCACACATATGCGCATACAGTGTAAATACGTAATTTTCAAATGTGTGATGTTTACCACGAGCACTGCAGCGACACTGGCATTCTATATATATTGATTCAACTAATCCGATCGAAAATTGTTGAGCTTCAGCTGTTGCTGCTTCCCACGGATAAGGCAACGAAGACATGCAAATTCACCAAGTGAGGTGTTGGAGCTGGAGCACTCGTTTCGCTGCCGTGAAGGAATATCTGGCTGCTGAAGTTCTGGAATTAGCAGGGAATATGCTGCTCGCGACAGCAAAACGACCAGAAGCATCCGACGTCACTTGCAGCTGGCCACTTGGAGTGGTATTTCATCGTGATTCAGGACCATACACGAACGGCTTCGTTAATCGCATAGCTGCTGAAGCTTTCCGGCTGGTCCGTTGCAACAAGCCGTACCTGGTTAGCGGTTATCGGTACTCCAATTTACCGAACAGAGAATTACGTAAAGTGAGTTAGTACAAGTTTATTGCAAGCTGGAGTTATGATAATCAAAGAATCGGTCCTTTCAAGGGCCACACAACGATGGAAGAGTTTATTATATTTTCTTGCCCAGTTGATACCATAATAACACAGGCAACGAGGGAAAAGTTGAATTTTTCGCCATTGCGGACGACCAATAAATGACGGAAATAAGCTTTCTGGTCACGGGCGACATTTTCTGTGACTTCCAAAACGTCTGCAGGTTGTAAATGCTTTATCAGTGTTCTTTTATAAGCCACAGAAAAGTTGCGCAAAATTTTCAACTTTTTGAATACCCGCGCGTACCGTCTTCCGATTACCAGAGGAAAAGCACTATTGCCCGTTTCTTTGGTAACAAAACACGCTGCTCACTTTTTTGATAGCTTGAAATCGTCGCAGAAAGAATCTGCTTGGCTGTATGTATAAGTTATCAGTATATATTCTGCTTGTCTAGCACGTAAGCTATTGATTTACTTGACAAAATAAACGATATTTGCCCCCGCGACGATTCGCCCGCGACGGTTATAATTCATCGCGTACGAAAGGGTGGGAAATTGACAATATTCAACGTACAAACATATAAAAATTTATTTACTGTTTGGTTTAGTTACTGACTTGGCTTCGTTTTAATAAAATATATTCAATCAATCCATGGATATAACTCCGAAATCGGTTGAGGATTGAATGTATACGTTATAATGTTTCTACTTTGATAAACGTTACGTATATAGCTTGTATACATGAAGAATCGTATTATTACATACATGGATATATCCTACTATCGCTACAAAGAGACTTACGTGGTCCTACGTCACTTATGCGGTCGTGTCTTGTGCACAACACCTCTGATTTTTTTCATTATACTTTCAATGGCAAGCTAGTTGTTTACATACGATATCAAAAAACAGACCTGTGACATTTTCAGTTTTTGAGACACTCTTTTTTAAGAAATAACGATGTGTCCATGCAATGGACTCGCATGGCGTTTTATTTTAAAGAAGCATTTCTTTGTCAAAACCCCCTTTTATTACAAGTAAAAACAAAAACCATGCGTCTCCATTGTATTCTCGATACTTTATGAATACTTATTCTTTGGTCTACACACCATGGAAACATAAAAAGTGAATGTTTTCAAAATTTTTGCGATAATAAAAAAAAGTTTGGGCTTCAGTCCAATATTTTTTCTGAAAAGCTCATTAAAATACTTTCCATTTGGTGTTAACAGCAATTAAATCGGTTCAATGGATCAAAAGTTACGAATTTTAAAAGAAAGAAAGGTCGAAAAAATGGTAACCACACTGACTCAGAACAGGAGAGCCCTAAGTACCAAATAAAAATACGGATCTAAAATATACTGCAAAGGAATAAGTACACAAAATTTGAATAAAATCGGAGCAATTTTGAATTTCGATATGTCTTTTTTCATAATATTGCTGAGTTGACGTGCATTATGGCTAATAGTTGGTATTAATAAAATGAGCCTTAAGCGTAAAATTACGCTGAAATATTACATAATTTAAAAAAATTATTAAAAATAACAATATTTTTTGTTCATTTAAATTATTTTGGAGCTGTTAATTTTTCCCCAAATTTGTCTACTTTCCAAATATATCTACCAAAAATTTTCGGATGGGTAGATAAAATCGGTAAACCACTGTATATCTACAGAAATCACAGTATATTCTTAATAAATCTTACCTTTCTCTTTGAAATCTTAAACTCTGCACCACTTTTGGAATTTTTGAATGAATGTTCCATAAATGCAATGAATAGTTGGTATTAATAAAATGAGCCTTAAGCGTAAAATTACGCTGAAATATTACATAATTTAAAAAAATTATTAAAAATAACAATATTTTTTGTTCATTTAAATTATTTTGGAGCTGTTAATTTTTCCCCAAATTTGTCTACTTTCCAAATATATCTACCAAAAATTTTCGGATGGGTAGATAAAATCGGTAAACCACTGTATATCTACAGAAATCACAGTATATTCTTAATAAATCTTACCTTTCTCTTTGAAATCTTAAACTCTGCACCACTTTTGGAATTTTTGAATGAATGTTCCATAAATGCAATGAATAGTTGGTATTAATAAAATGAGCCTTAAGCGTAAAATTACGCTGAAATATTACATAATTTAAAAAAATTATTAAAAATAACAATATTTTTTGTTCATTTAAATTATTTTGGAGCTGTTAATTTTTCCCCAAATTTGTCTACTTTCCAAATATATCTACCAAAAATTTTCGGATGGGTAGATAAAATCGGTAAACCACTGTATATCTACAGAAATCACAGTATATTCTTAATAAATCTTACCTTTCTCTTTGAAATCTTAAACTCTGCACCACTTTTGGAATTTTTGAATGAATGTTCCATAAATGCAATGAATCGTCAGCCGTCGCTGACACCAAACTGCCTTCATTGACGAGGAATTCAATAAGATTAACCGCACAAGCTGACTCTTTCTCGTGTTGGATATGAGCATCGACGCCAAATTTACCTAATCTATCTATGTGTTAAGGAAAACAAAGAATGATGGTTTAACCCTCAATTGATCAACCAATTGATTTTGACCAATTCAATGACTCAATTGATTTCATCGCAATCTGATCAACCGGGTACACCTGTACCCACTAATCCTTACTGTGCATCTTCAACAGTTAAAACCTTAGGCGACATCCATTTAGTACGTCACACAAATTTTGACCAAAATCAAAACCCCCCTCCTCCCCTTGTCACATTTCGTCACATTAAATATTCATTAATTTTTTTATTTAAAGCTATCAAATGAATTTCAGCAAATAAAAACCCGATTTAATCCACCTAGTGGTGAAAGGAACCTTTGCTATACCATTTTATATGTCATTTGATATGGGCATTTTCAGCTAAAATATTATTGTTGATTTGTATTTGAATTTGTAATTTTCATAAAACTGACAGAGTCAAATTATATATACATCACTTTGAACTAAATTCTTATATAAACTGTTTCTTAGGTCCAGCCGTTCTCATGTTATTCAGATGTGAAATCTAAAAATTATCTATTAGAGTCAACACATGCAAAGTACCCGATAACCGTGTAATCGACCTTCACGAATTTGAACCAAATTTTGCCAGATTGTTCATTTTAGGCAAGAAAGCAAAAATCTTAAATTCGGCGCAAATACATTTCAACCCAATTATTCTAAAGGATAAGCTTTCCAATAACACCAGTAACCGTTTCATGCAGAATAGACGCATTCAAGTGCATTTAAGTGGTTGGTAAACGGCTGGATAATGCTGGATATAGACCCCATAGTGGTCGTTAGCCTCTTATCCAGCAACTCCGATCCCGACCTCCTCGTGGCACCAACCAGAATACGAGCAACCTTAGCGGAGATCGGGTAACCAACCCCGGTGGAAACTAAGGTCGTATACTAACCGGGAAGAAGATATAGTGAGTCTCGGCACTATAAGATGGCAGCCCCATCGCGAGACTCGGTAGTGTTGCCCGGCTACACACCTAAATTAAAAAGTACAAGGTATACAGCCCTAAGGGTTGTACGAAAGGGTGACGTAGGACTATATCAGACCATCAGATCAAAGACTAACGTAAATTGCATTTCTGGCATATGTATGTTTATAAGAATCTGTGAGTGCCATTGTTTAAGTGAATGTCTAAAAGAGAAGAGCGAAATATTCAGAATCAATTCTTCATTTAAGGGGGCATAGTACTTTTTACACCATATTTTTTGCCTTATTTCAAATATTTTTTTCTCGATAACGCGAAAAGCGAATCGATTCGGGTTTATTGCTTGCTAAACATTGCACTTTATACCAATATTTGCAGTTTTGTTTGCATATCTGAACCTCTTCCCCTCTCCCCTGCGGCTCCTTGAACATGATCATTCGGAAAAAACATGATTTGCGGTACCATGGATTGGCGCTGGGGGGCTTATCCGAATTGAAAAATTCCAAAACGACATGAAAGAATATTAAATTATCTCGTGTTTGACCCATCCTTTTTTTAAAATTCGAACGCATAACAAAATGGCGGACATTCAAACATAAAAGTAAGGTTTTTAGCCGAAAAAATTGACTTTAACCATTTCTTAAAAATACAAAAATTGTAATATCAAAAAAAGGATGGGTCAAACACTAGATAATTTTGTTGGCTTTAAAACAAAAAAAGAATCATGAGAATTGCTTGAGCCGTTCTTGAGATATTTATGGTACCGCCTTTCAAAACCTGGTTTCGAGAAAAACGACGTTGAAGTTTTTATTCGCTGTGTAATCGCTCCAGACATGCGCGGTACAAATAGCTGTAACTTTGTCAATTTTTGGAATTCATCGAAATGACTTGAAACACATATGGTCAAAATGTTAATCTTTCGAAATAATCAATAAAAAAAAACCTTTGAAACATAGAAATTTCTTTTAAAAATCACTTGTGTGAAATGGTAAGGAGATATCCTCCTACCCAGGGGTGAGGGGTCTCAAAGCACCATAAAATAAATAAATTTAAAATAAATTCATGCTTCCAAAAAACCCCACATGCCAAATTTGGTGCCATTTGCTTGATTAGTTCTCGAGTTATGAAGAAATTTGTATTTCATTTGTATGGGATCTCCCCTTCTTAAAGAAAGCAAAGGTTCTAATCCACCATGAGGAAACCCCTCCCCCTGTTAAAAGACGGAGGGGTCTCATTATACCATAAAACAAAATCCTGCCTTCTAAAACCCCCACAAGTCAATTTTGGTTCCTTTTGCTCGAGTAGTTCTCGAGTTATGAGGAAATTTGAATATTATTTATATGGAGGCTCCCCCTCCTAAAGAGGGGAGGGGTCTTAATTTACCATAGAAAAAATTCTTGCTTTCTGAAACCCCTACATTCCAAATTTGGTTCCATTTGCTTGATTAGTTTTAGAGGTTTGAGGAAATTTGCATTTCCTTTGTACGGGAGCCCCCCTCTTAGAAGGAGAAGAGGTCTCAGTACACCGTAGAAAATTAATCCTGCCTTCTGAAACCCCACATGCCAAATTTGGTTCCATTTGCTTGATTAGTTCTCGAGTTTTGGGGAAATTTGTGTTTCATTTGTATAGGAGCCCCCCCTAAAATTGCTCTCTTACCCCCCTAAAAAATTGCTGGTCATTTTATCTATCCAACGCCATATAAATTGTTCAGTTTCGTTCAGTAGTTCTGTAGTTATTAGCATTTGAAATCTTTCATTCAAACGTTACACTTCTATTTTTGTTTTCACAAAGTGCTACCCAATCCTAGTATAGTAAACAAAGACGTAGTCCTACGTCAAAAAACTAACAACAATCAAGCATATTCGGAGCGGAATATTCGGCATCGACCTAGGCCACGGAATAAGGACGACGAATGGAGACTCGGTACTTGGAACTGCAGATCGCTAAATTTCGCAGGTTGCGAGCGGGTGCTGATTGAACAGCTTGAACCCCGCAAACTCGGCATCGTAGCTCTGCAGGAAATCTGTCGCAATGGAGAGAAGGTATGGAAGATCCGTGGCGGAAAGGCCCAGTTTTACCAGAGCGGCGGCGCTACCAACGAACTGGGAACGGGCTTTGTAGTGCTGGGCGGAATGCCGGATCGCGTGATAGATTGGAAGGCGATCAACGAGAGAATGTGTGTATTGAGGATAAAGGGCCGTTTCTTCAATTATAGCATCATTAACGTGCACTGCCCGCACGAAGGTAGACCCGACGATGAGAAAGAAGTGTTCTACGCGCGGCTGGAGGCAACGTACGACAGCTGCTCGTCACGGGACATCAAGATCGTCATCAGGGTTATGAACGGTAGGGAAGAAATGTATAGACCGGTGGTAGGACCCCATAGCCTGCACACCGACACAAACGATAACGGCCAAAGATGTATAAACTTCGCAGCTTCCCGAGGCCTGGTGTTCCGAAGCACCTTTTTCCCGCGCAAGGATATCCACAAAGCCACCTGGAGATCACCTGACCAACGTACAATGAACCAAATTGACCATGTTCTCATAGAGGGCCGAACGTACGTTCCCGTCGGGGTGCGGATATTGATTCTGACCATTATCTAGTAGCAGTACATGTGCGCTCAAAGCTGTCCACCGTATACCGGATACGTCATAGCCGCCCTCCTCGGCTGAACATCAGGCAGCTAGATAACCCACAAGCTGCCGAGAACTACGCGCGAGTACTGAATGAAGCACTGCCTTCTTCCGAGGAGTTAGGTGCTTCAAACCTCGAAAACGGTTGGGACAGATTACGCTCGGCCATCGGAGAGGCCGCTACCGCGGCACTAGGTATTGAACCTTGGAGTACACAAAATGATTGGTTTGATAGGGAATGCCAACAAGCGGTGGAGGAGAAAAAAATTCTTGGAAAAATTATCTAAGTATTTCCACTAGAGAGAACCTGGCCAAATACCGACGAGCTAGGAACCAGTTAACCACGATCCTGAGGAGAAAAAAGCGTCAGAAGGAGGACAGAGATCGTGAAGAATTAGAGCAACTATGAGACTAATAGCGCATAAATCGGCTTGGCCATCTCTAAGAAACAGGCGATAATTATTACCTTGTCAAAATACGTTTTTAAGCATAACTTTTAAACTACTTGTTTTTTTTTAAATAAAACTTGCTGAAAATTTTTATGATAGCAAGAGCTTTCATTTGGTACTAAGATGATTAAAATCGGTTGCGTGGTTCCGGAGAAAATCGTGTGATATAATTTTCACACGACACCACGTTTCACCACGACACAATTCAATAGTGATATACTAGGCAATAATACCTTTTAAATGAGACTAATAGCGTATAAATCGGCTCAGCCATATTGTTATTATTGTTGTTATTGTTTATTGATCCATCGGACAAGTCTCGTCTACATGAATAAAAATTAAAACTAGAACTACTACTATTTACATCACACAGACAAGATAAAATTCTTCAAGGTTTTTTTGAAACTTAACGCACATTGAGAAAAATCAAACAAGTGGTACACATTATTAAATTCACAAAAAATAGCATAAACAGGATCATTTCTACCGTAGTTCGTCCGTCTGAAATTCAGTCTCAAGAACTCTCTGGATCTTAGGAATACAACTGGCACGTTCAGATTGATCTGCTCTAGAAGTGGCGGTGAATCGATGTTTCCGAGCAATAGTTTGGCCGCAAATAAAGCTCTGGCTGAGTTGCGACGACGCTGTAAGGTCTCCATTCCGAATAAACGACAGCGATCCTCATACGGTGGCAGGCGTGTTGGGTCATTCCACGGAAGTAATCGTAAACCAAATCTTACGAACCGAGATTGGATAGCCTCAATTCTATTTATCCAGCTGCTTGCATAAGGGCTCCAAACTACTGATCCTGTTTCCAAAATTGAACGAACGAGTGCGTAATATAGCGATCGCAGACAGTAGGGGTCTCGGAAACCACTGGCGGCTCTTTTAATAAAACCTAAGTTCCTGTTAGCTTTGGCAATGATGCTCGAGTAATGGTTTCTGAATGAAAACTGCGAATTTAGCAAGACTCCAAGATCTTTAACCACTTTGACGCTTTCAAGAGAGCAGCCGCCGATTTTGTAATCCCATCCAATAACCGTTTTCTTGCACGTGAAGGAAATAACACAACATTTCTGTACACTAATTACTAGTTGATTCCAACAACACCAGTCCTCGAACAGCTTCACTAACCGCTGCAACTCCTGACAGTCTTCTGTTGATTTAACCCTGATAAACATCTTCAGATCATCAGCATTCAAAAGTTTGCAGGCCTGAGGTATAAGCAGGCAAACATCATTAAAAAATATTGAGAACAGTGGTGGTCCCAGGTTGCTCCCCTGAGGTACTCCGGAATTGTTACAAAAACTGTAGGAGCGTAACGAACCCAGCTTAATATTTAGTTTGCGATTCACCAGATAGGATTTCAGCCATCCAACGAAATGTGAACAAGCACCCAAGCGATTGATTTTAGCCAACAGTAGTCGGTGATCAACACGATCGAAGGCTGCTTTAAGATCAGTGTATATGGTATCCATTTGGTATCCGTCTTCAATAGCCTTGATACATAGCGATGAGAATTCGACAAGATTTGTATTAATTGACCTGCCTTTGAAGAAACCATGTTGAGCAGGCGAGATGAATGATTTGACTGCAATGAAAAGTACGTCTCCTACTAAAATTTCCAAAAGTTTGGATCCAGCACACAACGAGGTAATCCCACGATAGTTGGTGATATCACGCTTATCTCCTTTTTTATGAATAGGAAACATTGTGGATTCTTTCCACCTTTCGGGAAACTTCGCCTGCGATAGTGACGCATTAAAAATGATGGTCAAGGGTATTGCTACAGAGTCAGCGCATTTCTTGAATACGACTGAAGGAATGCCATCAGGTCCAGCCGCTACGGAACATTTCAATTTTCGAATGGCAGATAAAACGTCTTCCACAGTAAAACTGATGACTCTAAAATCAATAGCGTCACTGGGCACAAATCTCAATGCCAAATTGATAGATTGATCACTGGCAGGGTCAATTTTAAACACTGTAGAGAAATGATCAGCAAACAAATTGCAAATCGCTTCGCGAGACTCAGCTACTTTTGTGTCAAGGAACATGCTTGTCGGTAGCCCACTTGTTTTGCGTTTTTCGTTCATGAAGTGCCAAAAGCTTTTTGGATTACGCTTCAATTCCGCATCCAATTGCTACGTCTCCATTTTTCGGTACTGCGCATTTTTCACCTCAAACATTATTGGGTCGAGATTGCTGCTGATGTCCTTTTTGGTTATCTCTATCGGCTGAACCTTTTTTGGCTTGAGTAAAACTGTTTTTTCAAGCCTATTCACAGTGTCATTTTTACTCTTGGGTGATTTAATTATGGGCAACGGATCATCAAAAGTGTCTGAAATACTTCCAGTTTTCAAGCTTCAATCAGAGGTTTTGGCAATACCCATTTTACGCCTTTTGCCAGATCTCAGCAAACCACCTTCGTCTTCTACGGATACATCAGTTGCTTTGCGTTTGATATTGCTCGCCGATTTTGCAGGCAAAGAACTCGCCACGCTGGCATAAGTTTCTCCCGAAGTGGGGGTATGCTCTCGCATCACACTTGCAGCAACCAGATTTATCTCCGAGCATTTTACGTGGAGGATTGTCCCGCAGTGACCCGAACAATACACCCGGTCAATGTCTGAAGATATGCGTAGCGCGCACGCACAGCACACCACTGAAGTCATTTTTTCTTTTTTGCGCCGCAGCGCAAGCTAGCACAATTAGATACCACTCGATTGCTCAGTTTTATCACTTTTGTACCGAATATCGTAAATGATTTTCGCCATTAACTGGCACCAAATTTTCGTTAACAACTTCTCCACTAGATTTATTCGGTAGCTGTTTAAGTGAACAGCATTAAAATGAATTGACAATTATTAAACCGTCACGATTTCACTACAAAAAATGCGTTGAAATCAGGAGACGAAACTGAACGCGCGAATAATGATACCACCATATCACCATGTCTCACCATGTCATATCCGAGAAACAGGCGATAGAAAATAAGCTGCACACACACATACACACACACACTCATACACACATACCCACACACACACATCCAGCCCAAGAGGACAGGTATTCGTTATTGCGTAGTTGTCACGCTCGACGTGAGAAATGCGTTTAATAGCGCTAGCTGGGACTCCATAGCCAGCTCGCTTCGGAGCGTCCAAGTGCCGGTGTCGCTGTACAGAATTTTGGAAAATTATTTCCAGAATCGTGTTCTATACTACAACACGGAGGAGGGTCAGAAATACGTTCCAATCACGTCAGGGGTTCCGCAAGGTTCCATACTGGGCCCGGTGTTGTGGAACGTCATGTATGACGAGGTGTTGAAGCTAAAGTTCCCGGTAGGGGTGGTGATTGTCGGCTTTGCGGACGACATCACCTTGGAAGTCTACGGTGAATCTATCAGAGAGGTTGAGTTGACGGCTGCCCACTCTATAAGCATTGTTGAAGATTGGATGCGATCCAGGAAACTGGACCTAGCGCATCATAAAACGGAGGTTATCGTGGTGAACAACCGCAAGTCGGTACAGCAAGCAAATATCAGCGTCGGGGACTGCACTATTTCGTCAACGCGGTCCTTAAAACTCCTTGGAGTCATGGTCGACGACAAGCTCAAGTTCGGGAGCCACGTCGACTATGCCTGCAAGAAGGCTTCCACAGCTATTTCGGCATTGTCTCGTATGATGTCTAATAGCTCTGCAGTATATGGCAGCAAGCGAAGGCTTTTAGCCAACGTGGTCCAGTCCATACTCAGGTATGGCGGGCCGGTGTGGTCATCGGCGTTAGGTACCAAAAGCTATCTAGCCAAGGTGGAAAGCACCTATAGTCTCATGTGCTTAAGAGTGGCGAGTGCGCATCGCACAGTTTTACATGACGCAATCTACGTCTTAGCGGGTATGATGCCTATTGGTATCATCAGCGAGGACGTAGAGTGCTTCAACCAACGTGGAACTAGAGGTATACGGAGTACCACAAGATCGGCCTCGATGATCATATGGCAGCGGGCATGGTCTGATTCCACAAAAGGCCGGTGGACACATCGACTTGTCCCGGAACTATCCGGATGGGTCAACAGGCGCCATGGCGAAGTCAACTTCCACCTGACACAGATTCTGTCAGGGCATAGTTGTTTTAGACAGTATCTGCACAAGTTTGGGCATGCGGAGTCCTGCGAGTGTCCAGAATGCGCGGACGTTGAGGAAACTGCAGAACATGCTTTCTTCATATGCCCTCGTTTCGCGGACGTGAGAAGCAACAGTTAGCGGACAGGACACTACTCCGGATAACTTAGTCCAAAGGATGTGTTCTAGCTCGGACGTCAGGGGTGCGGTCAATGCGGCTGCTACCCAGATCGTACTTGAGCTACAAAACCGCTGGAAAGCCGATCAATGGCGAATAAACAGCCTAACTACCAAAGTCCAGTAGTTATCTAAGAGTGTGCGTTAAGCATAATAGCCCCTCCCTGAAGTAATACCGATAAGGTGGTTCCAGGGGGGATTGAGCCTGGAGACTCGAGTAGGGTTTTAGTGGGTCTGGATCCTCACGCCCCAGTAGGGGGGTCGGGATACCAAACCCCACTCCCTGAGTTGTCTTCTCAGGTGTCTGATAGCAGATTTCCCTACTCGTTAAAATAAAAAAACTGATTTAATCCACCTACTGGTGAAAGGAACCTTTGTTATACGGTCTTACTTGCTATTTGAGATAGAAATCGACACGTATGGTTTACTTAAAAGTTTTGGAAATTAAATAAGTTTACAAAAATTGAACCAAATAGAAGCACTTATAAATTTTGATAGTTCCTTTTCTCATGAAATTGCTGAGTAAGTTGATACTAATGAGGGTGAGTGCAAGTAAAAGTAAGTTGTAAGAAGAAATATAATTCTTTAACATATACATTGCGTAGTAAAGGTCTAGTTTATAGGTTTTTGAACTATGCATAATTTCCTGTAATGCCATTCCATTTGATTCACATCAGTAAAGTTTTCTTGAATAAATTTCATCAATTTTTTATTAACCTTTGGTTACTCACGCTGTTGTATTTTGTACAACATGTGTAGGTTTTTGAATGCCGTATTGTCATAAAGTTACAAATCGTATATTACGTATATACTAACGTATATTCTTCAATAAACTTGTTATGAGCAAAATATCAGAAATTCTGACTCAGAATTATATAATGCATTAACACTTTAAATTGTTAGGAAAATAGATTAGCATAAACCGATTAGCATAAATCACAAAAACGAAGCAAGTAGCATATGAGGTGTACCGCAATTGGCCCCAACTGGAATTTTCTCTCGTTTCTTCATATGGAAAAATGGTGTCTGTATGCAGCAAAACTACCAGCAAATGTAAAATGTTTAAAATGTATCCGTCTGTTGGTAGTCGAGTAATTCGGGGTCAAAATCAGGGTATTTTTTATAATCAAAGTTCTACAGTTCCTAAACAAGCAAACATAAAGGTATACTATGTTCAGCAAAGTTGTGTATTTTTATTATTTATACAACTTTGTAATACTTGAAAACGGCATACAACAATTACAAAAAGAGCTAAAATATAAAAACTGATTTTACAAGTTCATATACAATAAATAAGATTTTTCTATCTCCGCTGAAGAGATAGAAGGTTACTGTCTTCAGCAAAATTTCTTGTAATAATATGCTCTAAAAGTTTACAGAACACATCAATGTGTTATATTGAAACTGAAGGAAAATATTTTTTTTATTTCACTTTTAGGGGGATTAATCAAAATTCAAATTCTACCAGACGATAGAGCTTTCAATTTTAAGAAACTCTCCCAACGGTTTGATAAACCTAAAACCAAGTGTTCCTAGTCAAAAGTCTAGTGCGCACGTTTGCTTTGGTTTTGGACTGATTTTACAAATTCATATACAATGAATAAGATTTTTCTATCTTCGCTGCTAAGATAGAAGGTTACAGTCTTCAACAAAATTTCTTGTAATAATATGTTCTAAAACTTTGCAAAACGCATCAATGTGTTATATTGAAACTGAAGAAAAATAATTTTTTTATTTCACTTTTAGGGGGATTAATCAAAATTTAAATTCCACCAGACGATAGAACTTTCAATTTCAAGAAATTATTCCGAAGGTTCCATTAACCTAAAACCAAGTTTTCCCAGTCAAAATTCTATAGCGCATGTCTTTTTGGCTGTGTGCCTTGTCTTTGGCTTTGTGCTTTGGCTTTTGATCGGCAAAACCGTTTCTTCTGAAATTTTGCAGATATATTTGCAGCATTAAAATCTCTAATTTGATGCCAAAATAATTCAAACTAGATAAATCATCTTAGATGAAATGATTATAAATTATAGTAAATTTTAATGTGTTGTATTCAATTGCTCATAACTTTCAAATTAAACGTCCAATCAAAAAACAAATCAATAGTGATCTATTAGGCTATCCCAAGTAACAATACAAAAGCCAATTGGTCTTATTCAGTTCTTATAGTAGTTTTATCAAAGCATTGCTAAGTGTATCAGATTTTATAGTGTTTTTCCCCAAGTGAATTTTATCTTATTTGATTAATATTTCTGAAGTATGACTGAAGGAGACTTGAAGAAACACGCATAAAACTGTATTATCAATAAGTGTAATTCACCTTATAAGCAGTTTTAAGGGATACTTGATTTATGCTTAAAAACGACGCTCCCTAAAGTTTAGCAATAGATTTGACAAAAATTTATGACATTCTTCTGCAAGATTGGTTTATCTCAACAATACTGCCATAAAACTCTCTTAAAACCGTGTATTCTTGAAAGAGAAATCATACTCTTAAGAAAGAACATTCTAGCGAAAATAACTGATCTGTCAAAACGGATGGCTGAACCAAGAGAAAATTGAAAAAATATGGATCTTTCAAACGGAAATTAAGCAAAAATCGGCCCAATATTTTGAAAACTTTTTCATATAAACAATCAGCCGAGTCACAAAATGAATGACGAGAGCAGCAGAGCTGGGGAATGGCGGTGCCGGTGATGATTTATCAATGGTAGATTTGTACGTAATTAGATAAATTTGGTTCGATTGTGTTTTGCCGGAGACGGTGCGGGTTTCCTTTAGAGTTGTTTATATTTTTTAAACTGAATGACCTCTATATCACTAGTTAGTATCTTTGTTTGGAAAATGATTGAAAGGATCGAAGCAATTGAAGCGTATTTTGTAAAAGCAATGATAACGATAAAGTGTATAAAAAATTCTGTAGAATAAATTTTCCGCATGGAACTGTCGTGCAGTCCTCTTTTAATTTTGAAAATAAATTTATATTGACAATCAACATGTCTGCTGTACTTTGAAATTATCGCGCTAAGGGGAAGTATATGAATCTCCAGTACAAACATCGACACGTCGTTGACGTTTCCTTTGTTTATACTAGAATGGTTGCGAAAAGCTTGGTTCCCTTAAATAATTCTAACAATTCTTATGCAAGCGCAGCTTGTCTTCTTCAAGAATGCAACAAGTATAGATGAACTTATTGCCCTCTTGGAAAAATTTTCTTTGTCTTCACTCTTAAATGATTCTACCTGTAAATAGGTCGGATTTAGTTAAAGCTAGGTTGAAAGTACTCAAAATGCCCTTAAAGTGTACAAACTCAAACTTTGGGTAAAAATTTCAACCAATTTTGGCTACTTGCTACCGATAATTGAATTATTCTCTATGACAAATAACGCAATTTTAAGTTCCTACTACCAATTTTTTGGTTGAAAAACTACTCAAAATCTGAACTTGTACACTTTAAGGGCATTTTGAGTAGTTTCAACCTAACTTTAACTAAATCCGACCAATTTACAGGTAGAATCATTTAAGAGTGTTGTGCAAGAAATATTGTGCGCGCATTCCCTTACTGGACACGACGGTTGAAACAGTCGTGTTTCTGAACGGTCGTAAAAAGTAGAGTGACTATATACAGAGTGGCCACAATGTCAAAGTTGGAATGATAATTATCTGTCAGTGTCATTCCAATCGAGCAGACGACGTATCCAACGCGTATGCAGGAAAGAGAAAGAAAAACCTTGGGAAAACCGCATTGCATACATTTGGGATGACTTGTCGCTACTCTGTATATAGTCACTCTAGTAAAAAAGGTCGTTTTTAGCTTTTGACAGATAAAATGTCAAATTGTGTCATCATCATCGCTGTTTCATTATTGGAACCAATCGAGCAAAGTAAATAAACCTAGGAATTACCGTTCTATCGGAAGAAACGGAATGAAATTCAGCATGAAATGAATTTGTATTTTCAACGCCGGTTTGCCGAAATTTCATAGTGAATAAAGTGTAGTTTATCCTTCATTATACAAACAAGCAATAACAAAGCAATAACGTTCGTATTCGAAAACAATTTTTTTAATACTTTTGTATGATTAACACAAAGTCACGATCAAGGTTGCGACAGAAACGCAACGAGCCTGTGTTGCCAGTTATGGCGATAAAACATTACGAACTGTGTTGCCAATTTAGTCATTTTTGATGTAGGACTACGTCTTACGGCAAGTTTTGAGATAGGGTGTCATTCCAAAAAATCGAAAAATGCGAGCGTCACGAAAAATGAAAGGTTTTGAACGCTAACAGCTCAGCGGTTTTCCGAACGATTTTCAATATTCTTACACCAATCGATCGGAAAATCTTCTAAGAATTGACCCAAATGAAGAAAAGTATGGATTTTTGATGTTTAACTATTGAAAAATTGAAAATAATGAACCTATGTTTTACCAGAATTCTCGCTTCGTGATTGGTTGGAAGATTCTTTGCGATGATTTAAAACTATACCAATTTGATATCTGTGCTTGGGAAGTACGCCAAAACAAGTGACAAAGTTTCCCCATTTCAACAAGATTTCTTAACACCGCGGTTAAACCTAGACCATTTTGATGTCCTTGCTTGGGAAGTACGCCAGAAAAAGTGACAGAGCCCCCTCGTGCCAACAGATTTCGTACGAACGTGATTAAACCTAGTCCAATTTGATGTCTGTGTTAGGGAAGTGTGCCAGAAAAAATGACACAAGTTCGTTGTCCCAACAGATCGCAAATTCTTTACTGCGAGACGATTAAACCTCGGCGAATTTGATATCTGTGTTGGAAAAATGTGCTACAGCTGTAGTGTTCGGTTATAATACGACTCTGTATGAATATGCATGCCGTTTCATTAGAAGTGTAGTGAAAAGATGTGCTGTTGATAAAATAGGATTGAATTGGTAAAACCCCTTCAACGTGGGGAACCATGGGTAATAAAAACAATCTTTAATTTCAGTAAGGTAGCAGGAAAACAATAGTTTGTGTTCTTGATTTTGCTAAATTGTTTTCAAATGCAGAATATTTAGAGAATCGAACGTATGCAATGTTACTACTTTGATAAATGTTACATACAACACATGTAGCATGTATATATGTTGCATATAGCATGTATACATGAAGAATCGAATGATTACAAGAATGAATACATGCTATCACTACAAAGAGACTTACGTAGTCCTGCGTCACCTATATATGCGGTCGTGTCTTGTACACAACCCCTCTGATTTTTTACCTTTGGAACGTTTGAAACAGTACCTGAACTCCCCTCGGAATCCATCGATCAGGTAAATGCACAATAACAAAAGTAAAAACATCCACCGAATACAATTTCAAAAACCCGATTCAATCCACCTATTGGTGAAAAGAACCTTTGTTATAACATATCATTTGTCATTTGAGATAGAATTCGACACGCCTTCGGAACATAATTAAACTTTATGACAACACTCACTATGGTAGTTATCATCAATACATATGCATGTGTATGTACTGTGTACTGTATGTGTACTGATAAATTTGCATAATATTTGAAAGCAATCAAAAAATGTCTCCCTTTTATTTGTAATTCGTTATTTTGAGATAATAGCGGGGTCGCATTCTGGGGTTTGGTTTAAGTTGGAAACTGGCCGTTTTTCTTGAACATTTTTTACGACTACCAATGGTCTAGTTGTGCAATTTCGAGTACTTGGAGGTGTCGCATGACGGGTTTGTTATGATTCAAGGTGCTTCTATGTTCAAGTTTCATATATTCACTTGTTCCGGACATATCTTCGGAACCGTACATCCAATCCAAATTCTGTTCAATAGAATTCTTCTAGGCCACAAAACTTTGCGTTTGGTAGTCATTCAGTCAAATCGGTCCAGGCATTTCCTAAAAGCAGCTGTTTATTGTTATATTTTCACTACTGAGACTGTTATGCCGTTTTTTGTTACTTGTGACTGTTGACTGACATAGTTTGATATTTTGGGAGCAAACTTAACATTACTGTTTGAAATATTGAAAGCATGAACAATTTAAAGATGATTCCTAGGCAAAATTGGTGAAATTGACATGGGACTGTTATGCATTTATGGGCAGCAATGGTAGTTATCATCAACACATATGCATGTGTATGTAATATACTGATAAATTTGTAGAATATTTTTTTCTTGGGCAGAATTGATATTTAAGGGGGAGCCTTTTATCTTCAGAAATGTTGAGCCCAGAGTATTTTTCGGCACGTGGTCACGTTGAGAATTTACAGTAAAACTGAGGGATCGCTTGAAGGGAAGTGCAATGCTGTATATTGTAGGTACATAGGTACACATGTAGGTTTAAACGCTCTCCTCGAAACCATAATTATGTTTTCAGCGACGGTGCGTGTATCTCAGTATCTAGAGGACCGATTTGGCTGATTTTTGTTTCGACGTGTAAAAATTAATTATCTAAATTATGACATAGCAGCTTTTCGATATCTCAATTTTTCAATTTTCGCTGCATTTTTTAAAAAAATCGTTACTCTTCGCAACCAGTAAGAGGTAGATAGTTACAATGTACAGCAAAGTTGTTTATTTTATTGTGTTCTACAACTTTTGTGGAGACACTGTACTTTTTTGGACGCATTTAAAAACACAAAAATTTGTAACACCCTAATAGCTAGATTTACGGTCACCCTAATAGTGTCGAAAGTTACGCCATATTTTTTAAATAAACTCTTTCAAAGACACACTACCTGTAAAATTAAGCATTTTTGCGCTCTAGAGCACTAGATCACGTGTTTTTCTATTTGGTTCATATCAGTAAAGTTTGCTTAAATAATTTCGTCAATGTTTTTCAAATAACTTTTGATTGGTAAAGCCAATTCTAATGAAATTTGGCAGATATGTTCACAGCCTTAAGGCCTCTCGTTTGATACTAAGATAATTGAAATCTGATTAATTATCTGGTTAAAGTCGTTATGAATAATTGTAATTTTCTTTTTATTCTGTAAACGACTACTCATAACTTTCAAATTAAACGTCCAATCGAAAAACAAATCAATAGCGATCTATGAGGCTATATTACCTACCAAATGAGACTAATAGCGCATAAATCGGTTTGGCCATCTCTGAGAAACGTTCGACTAATTGACACCTTGAAAAAGAACATTTTTAAGCATAACTTTTAAACCGCTTGATTGTTTTCGATAAAACTCTCCCAAAAAATTTGCAGTAGCAAGAGCCTTCATTTGATACTAACATTTTTGAAACCGGTTGAGCGGTTCCGGAGAAAATCATGTCACGTAATTTTAACATTTTTGATTATAACTTTTAAACAAAATGTCGGACCGCAAAACCATGCAATAGTGATCTACAAGGTTATAACACCTTTCAAAGAAGCGTAATAGCAAACGAATCGGTTCAGCCATCTCCGAGAAACAGACGACTAAAGTCAAGCGTCACATACACACATACACACGCGCACACACACACATACACACGCGCACACACACACATACACACGCGCACACACACACATACACACGCGCACACACACACACACACACACACACACACACACACACACACACACACACACACACACACACACACACACACACACACACACACACACACACACACACACACACACACACACACACACACACACACACACACACACACACACACACACACACACACACACACACACACACACACACACACACACACACACACACACACACACACACACACACACACACACACACACACACACACACACACACACACACACACACACACACGCATTGCTTAATTCGTCGAACCTTATCGATTGGTATCCAGCTTTTTACGAGCCATAATGACGGACATGTTCCTATTATTTGAACAGTATTTTTGACATTTCTCTAATACATCGCACGTTTTCTTTCCGCACATTCCTTTAGTTTTACCGTGAACGCGCGGAAAAAAACGTGCGATGTATTAAGGAAATGTCAAAAATTCTGTTCAAATATAACGAACATGTCCGCCATTATGGCTCGTAAAAAGCTGGATATGTGACTCGGCCCTCCGGGCCCCGGACCAACTTTGTGTTTTTTGACCAATTTTTAAACCTTTGTTATAAAAAAACAGAAGTAATTCCCACAGCAATGACTAGAGAATTAGTAAGCCTTTCGCTCCCTGATAACGAAATATGTAACAATGAAAAGTTTTACCAAGAGCTCCAGAAATGGGCAGTAATGTTCAACATCAAACAAAATGCTTTAAAAGAATTGATGAATATTTTTGACAAACGACTTCCTAATATTTTTTCAAAGGATCCACAGTATTACTCGAATTCAATCGATGGGAAACGGCCAGTATTGGCATAATGGCTTCCGTGAATGTTTGGAACAAACATTTTCAGTAATTAATCATTTGAATAAAATATCGATCAAGATCAATATTGATGTCCTTCCGGTTTATAAAAGCTCCAAGGATGAGTTCTGGCCGATTCTCTTTAACATCGAAGAAGTTCCGGAGTTACAACCATTGATTATTGTAATATATTCTGGGAAAGATAAGCATTCTGATATCAAATTATTTCTAACACCATTCGTGGATGAAATGGAAGAAATAACCCAAAACGGAATTTAAATAAATGGACACTCATTCGCTGTTTTGATCCAGAGTTTTATTTGCGATTCTCCAGCTAGAGCAGAGCTAGAGCTACTCAACCTGTTTAGTATTTTTTTGCCAAGGAAAACTCCCGCTTTTTGATGCAATTGAAGGTTTTCCATTTATTAGTTGGAGCGGAGTCTTCCTCCAGTGATAACTTGGCTACGAGATGCTTTTTTGGCCAATATAACGTGCCGTTTATTTCCCACTTACTGGGGATAACACTTAAACAGGCCTCTCCACTTTCAATGGTCTGCACAATTTTGAATGGCATCCTATAAAATTATGCATTAGAAATATTCAGTGGTCAGATAAAACTAGGGCTGTCGGTATTGGGCGCTTTTGGTGAAAACCGGTATTTCGGTATTGGCGTAGAAAATACCGGTAATACCGGTAAAATACCGGTATTGGCAGATTATTCGAAATCAATAGAAATGTCAACGTTTTTCATTGATTTGATTTGATTCTTTTGATTTTGAAACTTTAGCTTCAGTGTTATTGCTAAGCAAAGTAGAATTTAAACAGATATAATACTTTTAGCGATTTAATGCCCTTACTAGAACGAATTTTATTGCTAACACTTCCAACAATTGAAAAATATACTTCCGCTATCATCGATGTCTGGCGAATGGCTCTAAGCACATCAGGAATTTTCCTTTCATTTCTTCAAATTTATAGTAGGGCCTTTAATTATTTACAAAATATCTTGTAATGTAGCTTCCAGCATAATTAATGCCCCCGTCTCCTACAGCCTCTCCACAATTTTTTCTCCATCCCCAAACCAGAACTCCTGCATCCTCTTCATCATCGTTCTCAAATACCTTCTCTTCTCTGTTATCAATCCCACTATTCGAAGATAGTGGGATGCAGATTTCATCTCCTTGTTTAATCAATGTATCACACGAAAAACTTGAAAAATATTCCAAATTCTTTCCTGGCAGATCCTTTGATGGCAAGGATGCTCAAAAAGCGCGAAGATCCCCGTATTCTGATCAGAGCCCGGCATCGTCGAAACAAATAAATGAAGCTAACTTTCCCTTAGGTACCTTCGTGTCATACATGAAGCGACTTGTTTCATTTGTTGAACAGAACGTTTCAAGTTATCTTCAGCTTAAGCTACTGACTGTGTCGAATGACGACGATTGACAATCAGGCACGATTTGTCGATGTTGAGTAGATTAATCATAATATGCGTTAAATTGTAGGAAATGTTTCTCAAAATCAATTCAATTGCATTCAAAGTCTTGGCTGACCTTTTTCTGAATATTTGATAGAGAAATACAAATGAAACTTTAAAACCGGTCGTCACGATGAAGTGAAAAGCGTCATTGAAACGCTGATTAAAGCCAGTTTTGAAACGAGGCTGCGCTGCTTCTGTTGAAACTGAAGCTTCATTACTTCATCATTGAATAACAATTTACTATTGTAAGTGACGTTTCTGGGCCCTGATCTTGTTTCCTAAATTCGTTTTTTGAGAGATTCGAATAATTTGGTGGCTTTTGAATATCAAGTTGTTCAAGAATAAATTGAAACGCGACGTCTGGCTCATACAACGTCTGGCTCATTTTTACAACGAAGTTACTCTACTGTGCCTTAAACGGGTTCAAGAGCTATAATTATTTAATCCAAAATTTCACTCTCTTCATTGTTACTAGTCGAAGAATCTCGTCGGCATTAACACCAAGATGTTTTTCTAAGAGTTTTATAATCTTTTATCAAATTTAGTTCTTATTCGAATAAGGAGTTGTAAAAAAACAAGTAAATTGGAAAATACCGGAAATACCGGTTTTTTGCCTTTCCAAAACCGGTATTTCGGTATCCAAAAATTGGCCGGTATTACCGGTTTCGGTACTACCGGTACTACCGGTTAGACAGCCCTAGATAAAACACATACTTTATCAATAACGAAGCGAAGAGACGAACGTTCGAGGCGACGAAACGATAATCGAAAATGGCAGGCAGTCTTGATTTGTTTACACTTTTGACAGTAGTGCTAGCACCAACCAGATCAGAGAGTAATTGATCTTATACCGTGCTGCCAACAACACAAGTTTAATTAAAAGCAATTTGAGAACAGTTTTACTTGTTGTAGCCTAGGACAGGACATGACATGTAACTTCTTATTATTCTTGTTTATTGTTTTGGTGATTCCCTTTCAAAATTTACTACGGCAACAAAAAGTGTTTCCAAGAATGCAGCTGCAATTTATGATAGAAGCCACTTGTCCTAGTTGATCACTAATTACACAAAAATAGATCCAATCTGATCGAATAATACTTACATTTCGATTTAGTTTGTTTTATGTTAACACGCCACGATAAACAGACTCTTAAAAACCTAGTAACGTGAAAACCTTGATTGTTTCAGGGTTTGCTGTGGTTTCCAGATACACTTTGCACTTCCCTTGTGAATTTTCGTTTCTACAGTTGCACGCATGAAATCAGCCAATCAGGAAGCTGGCTCTTTTTTGACAGCAAATTGGCTCTTTTGCGATACAATGTGTCATGTCCTATCCTAGGTTGTAGGTTTGTAGCTGGCTATGATGATGATGTATAGCCAAATAGTGTACCGATTCAGCCAGGGTGTATGTTAAAACGTTCCGCAAGAATTTCGTTCGAATACACTCGGTTAATGCTAGTATTACTTATCAATTACTTATCAAACCTTTTACAGAAGCCACCAGACAAAATACGATACGTGGTTTTAACTCCTTGAGAAAGATGTTAAATACATCGAAACGTCGGACATAGAATAAATAAGTGTCGTTTTGCTTTGCCGTATGCAATGTTGCTATTCATCGATAAAAGTACTGATTCGGTTCGAAACACACTCAAAGGTGATTCCATAACGTCAAATTCTCTGGCAATGCTTTTCTAGCTGAGAATTATTTAATGAGAGTGAGAGAAAAGCGAATTACCACTCACTCTTTTTCATGCAATGATTTGATCGCTAGTGATGCCAATCAAAAACGAATACCTCGCATCGTGACTCATCGCGATGAGTAGCTATGATTTATCAATATTGGAAAACAGGCAAAAGCGCTATCGGATATTGAATTACACCGTCAAAAAAACATGTACCCAACATTTTATGTTGTTTTTTCAGTGCGACTATTAGCACCTGAGATACTTGGAATATACATTTTTGCGACATAATACATAAATGCACTTCAAAACATCAACGTTCTTCTACACCCAGAAGACTTTTAATCTCATAAAATTATTTTAACATGCTATTCATAATTTTTCAACATTCACGTTAAGTGCAGCACAAATCTTTTTTTCGTGACAATGACAAGCACCAGCAACGTTTGCAAATGTTTACAAGATACAAGCGATTTTTCAGACATGTTGGCAGAATCAAATTTTGAACAGTGACCGACGATATTTTTATTATCAGCCTTCATCGTTAGTCACACAAGAAGAAGATGTATTATTTTTCATAGGTTCGAATCTTCGAAGTACCAATTAATAATAATAATATTGCACCAGGTTTGCATTTCATTGAAACTAAATCTTGAAACCATTTTGTTTCGGCAAGTATATGTTGACGTTTGACAAGTTCATAATTATTATATGTGATACGAATAACGTTTTATATTTGAACGAGCAATATTTCTTTTGTAATTTGCCAAAAAATATGTTTGTTTACGTTTCATCGCAAAATACATTCTCGGTTGGATGACAGCGATTAACGATGATTAACGATAAATGTGAGACAGAGATACCGAGCGAGTATTTTCGTGCGTAATCAATTCATTTTTTGCTCACCAGTTTTTGCGTCGGCGATTCATCGCGAGCAATCAGGATACGATAGAGTTGCCAGTTGATAAGATTTCAATCGCTGATGAGCAGGTGATGAGCCTTCATCGTGATGAAACATTGGCCGTATGACTGTCCTGCCGAAAACATAAAGTTTGGAATCATAAACAGTCGATAGCTCCACTTCGATAATTATTATGAATTGTTTGGATTACTGATCAGTCGCGCAGTGCACCATATAAAATTGAGGAGTACGTATTTTTTCATACGCTGTTTTATTGTTAATACATTCGCATGTTTTATATCACCCCAAAATATTTTTCAAAAAACAATTCTAAAGTCATTTGGTTTTAATAACATTTCATAACGGTTGTAATAATACCACAAATTAATAATTCATTACGTGTAGTTTTATTGTGGTCAGTCGAAGACAAATGAGTCACAAAATATTTATAGCGGCCTATAAAATCCTACTGAAGCTGCATAAAACGAAAATGTGAAAATGGTTTTATGATTGCTGCAAAGAATCTTATTTTTTGCGTTATGGTTTTCAATGGCTGTAATAACTATCAATGCTGGCTTTATTATGGGCACTTGTATTACCGCGATAAAACTAATTACCTGTGCAACATTTTTTAAGTTAATTTTAAAGTTAATTAGATTTTTTAAGTTGCATTGTGCATTTCCAAAGGAAGGCGTAGCAATACAAAATTGATCTCATTATGCCTGCTTGTCAAACCGCAACAAATCTATCGGTTTTGCAGTGCTCCTAAAACAGTAATACTCTGACCAAATAGATTTATTGCTGCTATTATAAAGAGTAAGTAGAATTCATTACCGAAAACATATTTTTATGCCAGGCCATATTAATATTCAAGTATTTTTATTGAAACTCAAACAATTTGTTTAGGTATTTCATCGAAGTGAAGCATGCGTTGCAGAAAATAAGTTATTATGAATGGGTTTACGTGTCATACATAGCAGCTAGAATAGTTTCGCTGGAAATTGGGAAAAAACAATCGAATTTATTTTTGTTTGTTTGAGCAACTAATTTACTAAACCTGCACTGTTTTGAAGGCGCGTTTATTTTAACCACCTATCATCCCAATATACCGTAAATTTTCTAATTATTTACTATTTCATATATTTCACTCAAGTCGCCATAAAATACAATTGACCAAGATGATCTTTTCGTGGGACAGCAATTTATATTAAAGTTCATAAAGCAAACCGGCGGCTTTGAGAACAAATCGAAAAGCTTTCTTAATTTATAGTGTCTGCTGTCGAGTAGCGAAAATCCAATTGACTTTATAGTTGATTTCAGAGGAGCGTAATAAATCTAGGTACTTGCGTTTCACATTAAATCCTCTTGAAGAATACAGGAGCTGTATCCAAATAGTTTTTAAGCAGTTTTAAAGACCTTTAAAGAGTAGGTCACTAGGTAATAAAACGGTTTTATAACTGATGTAAGGAGATTGTGGGGGATTTTTAAATTTTATTAGTAGTGTTATAAATTTCGTCATGAAAATCGCTAAAAGAGTACAAAAAACATAAATTTTGACTCAATAGTATTACTTACAGCTCTCATTCAAGTTACCCGGATTCCATAAAAACTATGATAGAATTTAGTTCAGTAAAATTTAGATACAGAAGGTTTTAAAAATGTGGTTCTAATTCGTTCCTGTACTATGGGCCCCTGAGGTTCTAAGTAATGTTTTTCATTGATTTGTTATAGACTTTAAAGTTTATAAGGCTTAAAAGAATATTTAGGACTATAGTCGTAACAACAGTATAGAGATTATCAGAAAACTAATATTGTTACTTGGGAATGATCTGATATACACTCAAGTACTTTTTTTACACGGTTTAGTTTTTTGAGTATTAAGAACAGGGTAACTTAGAGACCTTTCATTTATTTCTCAATACATTTGGAAGTAGCTCGCCATTCCTCACGTAGATTGTAAATAGTTCCTTAGCTGCACCGTTTTCGAGTAATCGAAAAAAACAAACCAAAAAAAGACTTGAGTGTAGTCCTACGTCACCGTTTCGTACAACCCTTAGGGCTGTATACCTTGTAGTTTTTTCTGCGTCTCTCACACACGGTTGTAATTTAGCAATTTGAACCACCAGCTGTTCGTCATTGCCCCATCTCCTCCTTGTTGCACAAGCTTATTTTCAATTTATTAGTAGGGTAACCAACTTGATTTGGACCCCTACATGAATTGGACCCTTTCAACATATTTAGCCACATACCTAGCAGCGTAAAATTCGATTATTTTGATATAGTATATTCTTTGGAATCTTTTCTAAGCCTGAATGCTTTTGGATCACTTTAAATTACTTGTATTTAGCTAAAATTTACAATCATAAAGTGTATTGCCATATACCGCTCACAATCCGACGTAGGTGAAGAGGAAACGATGTTTGCAACACATTTTCGATTTGGTTTTAATAGATAAATCCAATGAATTTGTATTGATGAAATCAGTTAGTTTTATTCTGGAAGACGTATTTTATGTGGTTTCGAAGGTTTCTTCTCAAGATTTTAATTTAAAACCACAAAAAAAGTAGTGTCCAAATTGTATCGTAAAAATTTTCTTACCATCAGATTTTGGACACCCCTGTATTTTGATTTCTGGAAGCAGTTTGTTTACCTTTTAAGATTTAGTGGAAAAGCAAAATTGAATGTACCCGTCTATGCTATTTCTTCGATTAGTGATTGAATTGGTAAGCATTTTAAGTAAAAAAAATATTTATAACAATTTATTATTTAAAATATCTTGTTTATCAGGGAATACATCATGCAAAATATAAGTAATTCATGTAGAGTGGCACACTCGGAGGAATTAATGAGTGCTTGCAGGAAATCATGTACGGTGTGGCAGTTAAAACAGCATGTCGCCAGTTCGGTATTCCCAGATCGACGATCAAGTTTCGGCTAAGCAATCAATGCAAAAACCAGTCAAGACCTAGAACTGCTCTAGCACTTGATCATGCTGATGAACTTGAGCTTGTTGAATGGGTGAAGAAAATGGCTCGGAAGGGATGCCTGTCACTAAATACCGTAACATGAACAAAATGATTCGCAAATCGAGACATTTTGGACACTGTCTAAAATAAAGTGAAAGGGTCCAAAATATGAAAACTACATAGTAAATAAAAATGTCTATAGCACATTTTTATCGACAAATAGATGACCCAACAACACTTTGCCAACTGCTTAGTCTCGAAACGCTCGCTCAAAGACGGAAAATGCAGCAAACCACTTTTGTTGTTAAACTGCTCGCCGGCGACATCGATTGCCACCATCTTTTATCCCTGCTTGATTTCCGCGCATTGGGAAGAACCTTGCGACAGCGATCATTAATGCATCCAGGATTTTATCGTACACGCCATAGTTACAACCAGCCTATCGCCAGATGGTGCGCCTGTTTACTTCTGTGAAATCTGTGTTTGAGTTTGGAATGTCTGCATCCCAATTTGCTAACCGAGTGAAAGATAGAAAAGATTGAATATTATTTAATTATATTATACACTATGAATACACAATTCCTCCAATGTGGGAACCGTACCACCATATTATATTGGTTAACCAATTATGTTAGGAAAGACTTTTTCTTTAAAAAATTCGTATTTTCAATGATTCCAACTGTCACTGTCAGAAAAAATTAGAACGTTTCAATCATGTGGTGTGCTAATTCAGACAAAAAAATTAATTTTTGCTAAATACGCGTATGCTTACCCTAAATAATTATTAGCTTGATTAAATTTTCTGCGATATTTTACGTTAGCAGGTTTGATTGCGTATACTTTCAAATTTACTCGTTTTTCTTCATTTATTGTTATTGTTATTTAATGTGGTTTTAACCAATTATTTCTTTCTTTTTTTATGGCAAAAGGATACATTCTAATGGAACCGGATTTATCACCTATCGCTAGCAGTTTTTGCACTGGATCGTATGCTAAGGCCGTCGGAGCATAAGGAAACCCATGACGAAACGTCTGCAATAAAAAAATAATGTTAGAGTTTTCAGCAGTCACGACTTAAAATATTTAATTGAATAATTTAAAACGTATAGTGGTTTTGAATCGATTTTTAAGCTGGTTTTCATTGATAATTTTCCTGTCGTTCTGAAAATATTGTAACAACTGATTTTAAACACCGGGATTCCGATAGCTATTACTTACAGCTTCAAAGCTGTAATTTTATTTGAATTTTATATTTAGAATATTATTTAGAATTTCAGTGTAAATATAAAGAATTCCGATGACAACAGAATCGTTAGTTGGAGAAACCCCCCATGTGCTTTTGACACAATTGTAGGAAAATAACAAAAAACCCGAATTAATCCACCTAGCGGCGTGACCTAGCCTTTCTACTGCCACAATAATCATTAATAATCAGGAACATCTATAATTAACTTGACTATATTTTTACATATCCGTTCCGTATTCCTCAAAATCCTTATTTGCCAGTAAAATTCACAACGTATTGCGTAGAATAATTATATTTTCTTTTCTTGGGTGCGTAAATACTTGTAAGTGTCATTTATGTTACTTGATGAACACCTTATTTAGTTTTATAATCGGTCGGCCTTAACTTTCGGACTTCAGAGCCACATACGAAACTTGTTTTAAATTGACAATATGAAATATGTGTTCATAGCAAATTTTTTGATATTTTGATTTTAATACATACCATGCGTTCAAAAGATAGCATCTTTGAAAAACAAGAGTTCAGAAAAATTATTATTATACTTCGCTTTTGAAGAAAAAGGATATCGACAACAAAATGATTAATCTCAAAATTTTACTATTAGTTTGCTTGGCTTCAATTTTGCAATATAACTGAATCAGAAAAAATAACTGAATAGAACATTAGATATGAAAAAGAGAAATTGAACTTTTTCTTAGCTGGCGCTCCTTCAGATAATTATTTTTGCATGAAAATCAAAACTTAAGCTTCTTTTGAATGTACTTTCATGAAAAGATAGTCTTGATGAGCTTGATCGCATCGTTTTTACAATGTTAGAGGGTTAGGAAAGCAAAATGAGGTCGAAAAATAGTGCAAAAGCTGCGCCATAAACATGCTTGAGAAAGGGAAATATGATCGACATGATGTCCAGTGCTTGTCATTTTTGATTTATTTATTAAAACATGATACATGACATAAGACATCTTAAAGGACAGATGTCACTAACGAAAACAAATCTTACAAAATTACTACCGTGCAACGTTTACTTCCTCTTTTCATATAACATTTCCAAGCTCTAGTATCTATTGATTGAAAAGAGCATCTATTGATGCGCAAAATTTGTTTGAAATTTGTATAAATTTATTTAGAAAAATCAACTCACTAGTATTTTTAATCCCAAATACCACTATACCTACATGCTTAAATTAACTTCTTTTCTTCGCTTTTTGCTTTTCTTGTACAATTGTGAATAACAGCAAGTGAAGAAAATGACAATTGAATTCTGAAATCAAAGAAAAGAAAACACTTTTCGATTGAATCCCACTATTTAATATTCATTTGCAACAGATATGTAGTTCGCCTACGACGTGCAGGCTTCATCAGTGTCTTATTTCAAAGCGTATACTTACGTATCTGTCGCGAAAAAATATCAAATAGTGGAATTTAGTCGGAAAAAGTTTTTTCTTTTCTTTGATTTCAGAGTTCGTATTCCACGAAGAGGCTTCAAAAACTTCAGACAATTGACATGTTTCTCATTTTTCTTGAATTTCAATGCAAATTTAAAAAATGCAAATTATCATCACATACACACACATACGTACATACATACATACATACATACATACATACATACATACATACATACATACATACATACATACATAAATACATACATACATACATACATACATACATACATACATACATACATACATACATACATACACGCATACACCACATACGTTGAATACAATCAACATTTGATTGATACGTTTTGATTTCACACGTTTTAACGGTTTAATACACGGTGCTTAACACTTAAGCTTGAACTTAAACTTAAATTCAAACTTAAGTTTGAATAACTTTTGAATGAACCGTCCGATTTTAAATAACTTGGTTTCGTTTGATAGATCTCAGCAGCAATTTTCAAATAATAATAAAATGTGTGATGTTTTTCATTGAATTAATGCTTATATGTTACAAAAATATGTTTTAAATACTATTTTTTCACATTTCTTTATGTAACTTTCAAACTACATGCCCAATCGTCATGAAATTTGGAAGTTAAGGGTTTGCAAGGCTCCTATTTCATAAGCAATCAATTTGGTTCAAATCGGTTAAGGGACCTATGAGATAATGAAGTCCTTTATTTTTCGTATTTTTATACATAACTTTTGAACTAAAAGTCCGATTAGTATGAAATTCAATAGCGACCTATGGGACACCTAGACCTTTCGTTTGACACTAAGAACATTAAAATCGGTCCAGCCATCTCCGAGAAAAGTGAGTGAGATTGAAAGCGTAACATACACACACACACACACACACACACACACACACACACACACACACACACACACACACACACACACACACACACACACACACACACACACACACACACACACACACACACACACACACACACACACACACACACACACACACACACACACACACACACACACACACACACACACACACACACACACACACACACACACACACACACACACACACACACACACACACACACACACACACACACACACACACACACACACACACACACACACACACACACACACACACACACACACACACACACACACACACACACACACACACACACACACACACACACACACACACACACACACACACACACACACACACACACACACACACACACACACACACACACACACACACACACACACACACACACACACACACACACACACACACACACACACACACACACACACACACACACACACACACACACACACACACAGAAAATGCTCAGTTTTCGAAACTGAGTCGAATGGTATATGACATTCGGCCCGCAGGACCTTCTTTCCATTTCCGGTTTTCCAAGTGATTTCTATACCTTTATACTATATATTTATATAGTAGAAAGGCAAAACTGATTTTTTCGAAATATTTTCAACCCCAACTAAAAGGGATTTGTGAAACCAACCTTTTTCTAGAATTTGAGAGAAGTTGTAGGAATTTCCGAGGATTCAAATAGCATAGCATAGTTTGACCGCCCGTGTGTTGCCCGCGATTGATCTAGATCAGCTGAAATTGCACAAAGAACCATCAAAATGATGCTCGGGAATAGCAAATCATTCTCAGTGTACAACTTCTAATGATCCAAGTCTTTATAGTGATTAATAGCAAAGCTGGCCACGCCCATGCAGGTCAATTAAGGAAGGGAAAGAATATTAGACGGGCACTTGCTGCTACTAGAGACCGAGGAATCCTCTGCATCATCCACAAGTGTCACAGGAAGGAGTTTGTGTTAGTGAAGAGGTATTGATCTGGATCCACCGATGTATGTGGTGCGATCATTACGAACATGCGTACGGTGTGAGAACGACCATCTAATCATCGCAAGGCAATTAATGAAAGACTGACGCATCGGCATTTTTAATTCATTCGATTGGTTCAAAATCGCGCACGATAAATTGCCTGATACCGAAACACGTTTGATATATAGAGTAAGGAGGGGTAAAAGTGCGATTCAATGATTTATCAGTGCAGATTCCGAGTAAATTTTCTACATTGGCATGGATGGGTGACTACTTTAACAGCTTCAATCTAACGTAAACTTTGGTTGCTTACGAAGCACAGTTGCTGAATTATGTGCAAATGTTCTTTTAGGGCGGTTTTGATGTAATTTTTTGTTATACGGCAAATACGATATCAACAGGAGGATATTACTTTATAGCAGCGTTTTACATCACTAACATATCTGTTTTGAAAATACGGCGAAAATAATTTACAAAATATATTTCGTTTTTCCGTAATTTAATCTAACCTCGTCAAGCGCCTAGCGGGGTAAAAGTTCGATTCACGGACGGGGCAAAAGTGCGATTCATGGACGAGACAAAAATGTATAGCTAATTATATACAGCTTTAGGCACTATATCACAGATACTAGAAATGAAAGATCTGCAGAAAACTGTGTGCTCTACAGATGTTGGCCGAAGAAAAACAATGTGTTTCCGCTAGTGGGGTAAAAGTGCGAATCTGCACTTATTCAGAAGAAAGAAGAATTTATTTTGCAAAACACTATTACCACAGATGATTTATAGTTGAATGTGAAGACATTGAGTTACTGCATCACTATAAAATATATTATGTTGTTGTCCTTTTTTATATCTCACGAAAATTTATGACAACTTCAAACATCGCTCTTATGCTCCGCCCTACTCTAAGCATCAGGCTGACCAAAGGACAAACTTTGCTCAGTTCTTCGAAAACTACTATTCGTCGAACCAACGCGATATAACCTGCAAAAGCCGTCGGACTATTCTACATCGCGTACCTAACGACAGACGTAACAGTTCGAGATAAATCCGAGAATCACGCGTAATATTGAGTACCTCATTTAGCTGTGACTTGAGGTCTAGGCTGTTTTTGTAAATATATTAAACCGATCTAACCAACAGACACATTGCCACTCCATTCCGATTCCCGATACATCATCCGAAAATCTCTCACGCGGTGTTAAGGCACTTGTCTATAGTAAGAAGAAACGAATTATGTCATTGCCCACAATTGAGTGAAGTTTGGGAATGCTAATACGCGGTACTCATTTTAAATTAAGTGATTATTTTATCGATCCAGATCAGTTTTGGTACAGGCGATGGCACCGATTAATATTTAATTTAAATTCAAAAACTGCAAAACGCGTCCGAACCTACACAACTGCCATCCCTGGTTTATCAAATACAACGAATGCATTGAGTACCCCCCGAATATAAAAAGAGTATACTTAGCGTTGGCTTTCGAATTCGATTTAATTTTTATCCATTTCCTGCCAGGGCAGTATCCGAAGCATATACTTTTACCCTCCTGAGTTAAACGGCACCAGAATTTACATTTCGCACACTTTTTGCACTATCAAAACGCTAAAAACACCATTTTTTTTATGTATTTACACGACCGCTCAAATGTGCCGCCTAACGTACAAGCAGTGATGTCAGAACCTCTGTAGGAATTTCCGAGGATTCAAATTAGTCAAAAAATTATGAAAATTGAGTCTTGTCAAATGGTGCTTGTGGGGTTCCTCAAACAAACAATTCAATAGATATTTCTATTGTTTGTGCAAATGATAAATCTAGGTTAAAATGCAAGTTAGTTATAAGTATACAGTGGTCCCCCGTTCGTTTGAACGAATCCTCATGCAAACTAACGGGGTTAGCTTTTTATTTGAACAACTGGTAACCCTAAATATGCTGGAGCTTGTGTGAACTGGCTGCCCTATTCATTGTTATTGTTTTGATGGTTTGATTCAGTTGGCAGTTGCAAGCCGCAAATATTTTATTCTCCGATCAGATTTCTGCCATAATCGTTTGGAAAACGCATTATAAAACAGATTAAACACGCTAGATTTGTTCAAACAAATCGTGTTTATGTGCATTGTCTGCATAAGCAAATGATGTCATATTGAGAATGACATTTGAACCATTTTTAATTTGCACGTCGTGCAAACCAACGGGGTTTAAATTAAAAAGTGTTCAGATTAAAAACGGTCAAACGAACGGGGGTCCACGGTATTGCTCAGGCTACCGCTTAATTTATTTTGGCGATGACGGTGCTTTCAGTGGTCGGATATGCAAGTTTTTGACTGCGTTTCGTTGTTTGTAAGCAGTTCTGCTTGGTTGATATATTTGTTAGTCTAAAACTAATGTGGTTACGAAATATTTATCATGCTCATGCAAGAGGAGAAAATAAAAATAAATGACACAGTCAGCTCCAAAATCCATCACCGTCAACTCGGGAGCAGGCAAAACTGCTGGAATATCCCAAAGATAATATGGCGTGAGTTATCAAAAAATGCTAGAATATGAAGTATTCCACCACGCACACATATAAAGATTTTTTAACATTAGCTGGGGCCCTCACTGAGGCTGTTTACACTAGGAATAATATCAACAACATTAAATTTCAAACCCACAGGATGGGCTGTCAAATCGATATTAAAGAAGCAGATGGACTCTTGGTCGCTGTCACCTGTACAACAACAACAGAAGAGGAAGAAGAAATTTCAAACTACCGGATCCTCTCCTCCACTCTTTGCTCCCCTCTCACTCCTACATAAACGAGCCCCAGCTAATGTCATTCTCGTTACTGACAAAACCGCAAATTGCTTCATTCTCAATTACCTTTTGGCAAGATCTGCATAGCTTGCTGCCATTGCAATAAAGACGTACCTACTACAATAATACAATCATTGGCGGAACTAGCGTTCATTTCTAGAAGGAGCTATAACCAGGGGCTTAGTCCCCCTACTAGTTCCGACAATGGATACAATGACAATGGAGTTCATCCCAAAAGAATTGAATCCACCAAATTATTCCCAGTTCCATCCAAGAGATGTATTGGGCGATAATGACGCGGAAGCTGAAGATGAAGGGAGCATTGGGAGATGATAAATATTAGTCAGATATAGAATTGGTGAAATTGGCAGATCTTGACTAAACAAGGTATGCGTTAGTTTATGAGCGGTATCAACAGTAAAGTGAGATAATTCCTTCGAATTAACAATTAATGATTTGTTTCAGTTTTTTCATGAGATACGATGTAAATAACTTTGTTTCGTCTTTAGGAAGTGTTTCTATTGAAAGTATAGTTAAACAATATACGCTATCGAAAGCGTCCCATTTCTAAATGATCTAAGCTTTAGATTTCATGACTAACAGTAATAAGTCAGACGGACAAATTAGATGGTGTCGACTAAGGCTCGAGGACATGTCAGAAACGACTATTTCCTTATTCACGTTAACACTCTAAATAGAATCTGTATATGGTCTTCGCTTTTGGAGTCTAAGAGCCGAAATTCGTTTTGAAATGGTGTTATGAAAAATGTGTTCAGAATAGATATTTTGGCATTTAATATTAATATCATAACATTCTAACCATTTATTCAAGAGTTATCATTTTTAACAACAAAAATTTAGGTAAATTACAAAAAAAATTATTTCCGGCGAAAAAAATATTCGCGAATTTTTCTGTTTTTACTTTTGAAGGATAAGGTCAACTTGAGAAAAATGGATGACCTCAATATTTTTCTATGAGTTTCTTTTTATTTTTATTTTAATGTGGTTTTAACTAGTTGGTCATTCACCACGCTATTTTTCTATGAGTGATTTAGATGCTTTACTTCAATTTTGTGATTTAACTAAATTTAAAAAAAAAATATCTGGGTAGAGCGTTTGACATGAAAAAAAATAAGACTACCGTCATCCGGGGCGAGATTGTGCCAAAAAAGCATATACTTTTGTTCTTTAGCTCAGTATACACACAATTTATGAACTAAGTTGATGTCAAACCTGTCAATATATACTAAATTGTTCAATTAACAACTACCGTAGAGATGGTTTAGTTACAATGAAACCTAATTTTACTGGAAGTGCATGAACTTCTCTCATCTCACCCCTACTAGGGGGTGACATTGTGCCAAAAACATAAAGTTAGGCTAAAAACCTAAACAGTGAACATTAGCATGTTTATAAACAATGCACTTGGGGCCGTCCATGAACTAAGTGGACTCTTAGGGGCAGGGGGTCGGCCAAAAACAACGCATCATACAAAAAGTATGAACGAAAATAACCCGAAGAGGTCTGAAATAACTAAAAATGAGTTCGTAGTCAATTGACAACCTTTATATAGCCAGTAGCGTTTCTAGGGTTAACATTTGCTATCAGACACCTGAGAAGACAACTCAGGGAGTGGGGTTTGGTATCCCGACCCCCTACTGGGGCGTGAGGATCCAGACCCACTAAAACCCTACTCGAGTCTCCAGCTTCAATCCCCCCTGGAACCACCTTATGGTATTACTTCAGGGAGGGGCTATTGTGCTTAACGCACACTCTTAGATAACTACTGGACTATGGTAGTTAGGCTGTTTATTCGCCGTTGATCGGCTTTCCAGCGGTTTTGTAGCTCAAGTACGATCTGGGTAGCAGCCGCATTGACCGCACCCCAGACGCCCGAGCTAGAACACATCCTTTGGACTAAGTTATCCGGAGTAGTGTCCTGTCCGCTAACTGCCATCATGTTGCTTCTCGCGCCCGCGAAACGAGGGCATATGAAGAAAGCATGTTCTGCAGTTTCCTCAACCTCCGCGCATGCGGGACACTCGGGGGACTCCGCATGCCCAAACTTGTGCAGATACTGTCTAAAACAACCATGCCCTGACAGAATCTGTGTCAGGTGGAAGTTGACTTCGCCATGGCGCCTGTTGACCCAACCGGATAGTTCTGGGATAAGTCTATGTGTCCACCGGCCTTTTGTGGAATCAGACCATGCCCGCTGCATGTGATTATCGAGGCCGATGTTGTGGTACTCCGTATGCCTCTAGTTCCACGTTGGTTGAAGCCCTCTACGTCCTCGCTGATGATGATACCAATAGGCATCATACCCGCTAAGACGCAGATTGCGTCATGTGAAACTGTGCGATGCGCACTCGCCACTCTTAAGCACATGAGACTATAGGTGCTTTCCAGCTTGGCTAGATAGCTTTTGGTACCTAACGCCGATGACCACACCGGCCCGCCATACCTGAGTATGGACTGAACCATGTTGACTAAAAGCCTTCGCTTGCTGCCATATACCGCAGAGCTATTAGACATCATACGAGACAATGCTGAAATAGCTGTGGAAGCCTTCTTGCAGGCACAGTCGACGTGGCTCCCGAACTTGAGCTTGTCGTCGACCATGACTCCAAGGAGTTTTAGGGACCGCGTTGACGAAATAGTGCAGTCCCCGACGCTGATATTTGCTTGCTGCACCGACTTGCGGTTGTTCACCACCGGTTGTAGGTCCAGTTTCCTGGATCGCATCCAATCTTCAACAATGCTTATAGAGTGGGCAGCCGTCAACTCAACCTCTCTGATAGATTCACCGTAGACTTCCAAGGTGATATCGTCCGCAAAACCGACAATCACCACCCCTACCAGGAACTTTAGCTTCAACACCTCGTCATACATGACGTTCCACAACACCGGGCCCAGTATGGAACCTTGCGGAACCCCTGCGGTGATTGGAACGCATTTCTGGAAATAATTTTCCAGAATTCTGTACAGCGACACCGGCACTTGGACGTTCCGAAGCGAGCTGGCTATGGAGTCCAAGCTAGCGCTATTAAACGCATTTCTCACGTCGAGCGTGACAACTGCGCAATAACGAATACCTGTCCTCTTGGGCTGGATTGCCACCTCGGCTGTCTTAGTGACAGACAAGATGGCATCCACCGTAGATTTGCCTTTTCGGAAGCCGAATTGGTTCCTTGACAGACCGTTTGTACCCTCCGTGTACTGTACGAGTCTGTTAAGGATAACCCTCTCCAGCACCTTGCCGGCAGTATCGAGTAGACAGATCGGCCTATATGACGAGGGGACACCCGGAGGTTTTCCCGGCTTCGGCAATAGGACTAGGTTCTGTCGCTTCCATCTGTCCGGGAAGTGGCCAGCTTCCAGGCATCTATTCATTACTGCCCCGAATAATTCGAGAGCCTCTAGAATATCCGCTTTAATGGCCATATTCGGGATACCGTCTGGCCCCGGTGCCTTGCTCACCTTTAGGGTTTTAGCGATATCAATGAGTTCCTCGTTCGTAGCCGTCACTTCATCCCCGACCTCCAAACCGCCGTCGCCCACGTTACTTTGGATGTTCGGCTGGGCGGCCGACCATCCTACGCTATGGTCTGAGATACTGGAACGTCGGCCGTGGGACGACTCAGCGGCCTGGGGCCAGGGCCTTGGCTCGTGGCTCGGAAAGAGGCCCTCGATGATCCGCTTCAGCATCTCTGGCGATTGCTCTGAGGGCGCCATCACTCCCTTGGTCTTTGCCATTACGACCCTGTAGGCATCACCCCACGGGTTCGCATTGGCACTAGCACATAACCTTTCAAAGCAGGCTCGTTTACTAGCTTTTATCCCACTCTTAAGCGCTGCGCGTGCAGCAGCAAGTGCTACTCGACATTCAGCCCTGCCTTCGTCCGAACGAGCTCTTTGCATAATTCTCCTCGCACGAAAGCACGCTCCGCGGAGTTCCGCAATTTCATCTGTCCACCAGTAAGCCGGTGACCTGCCATACCTATGTCGACCTTTCCTAGGCATGGTAGCGTCACATGCTCGCGACAGTACCTCAACCAAATGATCAGCGTTCGGACCGGGCATACCGCGATCACCGCACTCTCTCCGGATCGCTTCCACAAATACTTCGGGATCGAAGTATGATGTCTTCCATCCACGGGTGGTTGGAGTGTTGGCCCTACTCGCCGCCTGCCGCCTTGTTATCTGACCGATACCATAGCGGACCGCCTGATGGTCACTGTGAGTGTAGCCATTGTCTACCCTCCAGTCTCCTATCAGACCAGGACTGCCGAAAGTCACGTCGATGATAGACTCCGCACCGTTCCTACTGAAGGTACTTGTGTTGCCAACGTTGGCCAGATCTACGTTAAGCTTTGCCAGAGCTTCAAACAGAATCCGATCCCTATGGTTCGTGCGACGACTTCCCCACTCTACCGCCCAAACGTTAAAGTCGCCCGCCACAACCACCGGCCTTAAACCAGTCAGTACAACTGATACTCGGTCTACCATCCGCGTAAACTGCTCGATAGACCAACTCGGCGGAGCATAACAACTGCAGTAGAACACTCCACCCACTTTGGCACCCGAAAATCCCTCGTCTGCAGTTGACACAACCTCCTGAACCGGGAACCTGCTTGTCGTCCACATAGCCGCCGTCGCAGACCTATCCAAGACCCAATTGCCGTTTCCGGCAGGGACGCGATATGGATCCGAAATTATGGCAATGTCTATTGCTGACTCAGAAACTGCTTGATGTAACAGCTGCTGAGCCGTGCTGCAGTGGTTCGGGTTGAGTTGTGTCACTTGCACTATGAACGTGGCTTAGTCGCCGGCACACCCTCCGGGCACCTTGGACCTCCCGTTACGTGGTTTGCGTCCCGTTTACCGGTACAGATCAGGCACTTGGGAGGCTCCGCGCAGTCCTTTGCTTTATGGCCAGCACTGCCACATCTCCTGCACAACTGGCTGCTATCTGACCCCTTGCAGTTCCAGGCTTTATGTCCATGCTTGAAGCACCGGAAGCAAGCTTCCGACTGTTTGAACACGCTCAGTGGGCATACCGACCACCCCACTTTTAGCCTAGCAGCTTTCAGGGCTTTGTTTCCGTCAGTCAGCGGAAGTCGTATGGTGGCTACCTGGGTCCCGGCCGGACCCTTGCGTAGGCGAACCGCCTCGGTTGCCACCACCACTCCACTTTGCTCTTTGAGAGCTTGTACGACCTCGCACACTTCGGTGATCTCGTCCAGGTTCTCAAGCTGGAGAGTCACTTCTGATAGAAAAGAATAGAAAAACTACAAGGTATACAGCCCTAAGGGTTGTACAAAAGGGTGACGTAGGACTATATAAGATCATTAGATTAAAGACTAATGTAAATGCAGTTTGGCATATGTATGTTTATAAGAATCTGTGAGTGCCATTGTTTAAGTGAATGTTTAAAAGAGAAGAGCGAAATATTCAGATTCAATTCTTCATTGAATGCAATGGTGGCTTTGAAAATACGTGGACGAGGGTTCATAAGTACAACGCCTGCAACCATTGAGACATAGATTTATTTTAAAAATCACTCGTGTGCATCATCAATGTTGAAATAGTAATGAATGACCAGCCCAGATTATTGTATTAAATATGATTATGCGTAGCTTGACATGTTTCAATAATCTTACTTTAACTCGCTTGTGGCCTTTAAAAGGGCCATTGGTTACAAATAACATTAAAGCCAAAGCACGTTCATCGCAAATCTAACGTGCCATTCGAATGTCCTTCTCTTTTGACATGAATGGCAAAAGGCACGTAAGTTAGCGGCGTCGATTCACTGCCTTTGCTCCGAGAAAGTTTTACCAGTTTACCTTCACAGTAGAGATGGTCGGGTAGCGGAAAATTTGCCCGAAACCCGCACCCGTACCCATACCCGCCGGGTTCGGGTCGGGTTCGGGTATTGAAAAAAATAATTTGCGGGTTCGGGTCGGGTACGGGTTCCTGATTTTTGTTTTTGAAACCGGGTACGGGTCGGGTCGGGAATCTCTATTGACCACATTTAACACTAAAGATGGTCGGGTACCCGGGCCCGTCCCGTACCCGACGGGTTGCGGTCGGGTTCGGGTATCAAAAATAATAAACTTGCGGGTTCGGGTCGGGTATGGGTTTTTAATTTTTTTCTTAATCAGGTACGGGTCGGGTTCGGGTATTCAAATTTTCATACCCGACCATCTCTACTTCACAGCTTACCGCTTGTTACATAGCAGAAAATATGACACATACGCAAAAATTTCTGTTTTATTTGTATGAGAATCCTTATCCTCCTACCACAGGGGTGAGGGGTCTCAAACCATCATAAAATAAATTCACGCCTCCAAAAACCCCAACATGTTAAATTTGGTTTCATTTGCTTGATTAGTACTCGAGTTATAAGGAATTTTGTATTTTTTTTGGTTGGAAGCTCCCCCCACCCCCTCTTAGAAAGGGAAGGGGTCTCATTACACCATAGAAAAAATTCTTACCTCCAAAAACCCCCACATGCCGAATTTGGTTCCTTTTGCTTAGTTCTCGAGTTATGAGGAAATTTGTATTTCATTTGTATGGGAGCCCCCTCCCACTCTTAGAAGGGGAAGGGGTCTCAGTACACCATAGAAAAAAATCCTGTCTTCTGAAACCCCCACATGCCAGATTTGGTTCCATTTGCTTGATTAGTTCTCGAGTTATGAGGAAATTTATGTCTCATTTGTATAGAAGCCCCCCCTCTTACGCCTTCCTTAAAATTGCTCTCTTATCCCCTCATAAAATTGCTGGTCATTTTATCTATCCAACGACATATAAATTGTTCAGTTTCACTTAGTAGTTTAGTAGTTATTAGCATTTGAAATCTTTCATTCAAACGTTACACTTCTATTTTCGTTTTCACAAAGTGCTACCCAGTCCCAGTATAGTAAACAAAGACGTAGTCCTACGTCAAAAAATAAGCGGCGCCATCTTTGGAACACTGAAAAAAATACTCTTGAAAACTTTTTCGATTTTGACGTAGGACTACGTCTTACGGCAAGTTTTGAGATAGGGTATCATTCTAAAAAATCGAAAAATGCGAGCGTCACGAAAAATGAAAGGTTTTGAGCGCTAATAGCTCAGCGGTTTTCCAATCGATTTTCAATATTCTTACACCAATCGATTGGAAAATCTTCTAAGAATTGACCCAAATAAAGAAAAGTGTGGATTCTTGATGTTGAACTATTGAAAAATTGAAAATAATGCACCTATGTTTTACCAGAATTCTCGCTTCGTGATTGGTTGTTGGAAATGACGTCATCAAAGTAGAAACGCGGTTTCACGCTTCGGCTTATAATTCAGTCAATTTTCAATAGATTTCCAAGATATTTACACCAATTGATCGGGAAATCGATTGAAAATATTGAAAATATAGAAAACTATTGATTTTGTTTTTGAAATTGAATTTGAAAAATTGTTGTTTTTGAATTGATTTTGAAAATTTGAATTATTTTCATATTTTTGCCTTTCCTCGTCAGTGCTTCTCTAGCACGGATGACAGAAATATATACGAAATATATATAATATATAAGCTTCCTTATGATTGTATTTAATTTACGCCCTATAGAATCCGATCGAAAATTGTTGAGCTTCAGCTGTTGCTGCTTTCCATGGATAAGGCAACGAAGACATGCAAATTCACCAAGCGAGGTGTTGGAGCTGGAGCACTCAATGATCGCTGCCGTGATGGAATATCTGGCGACAGGAGCTCTGGAATTGGGAGGATATATGCTGCTCGCGACAACGAAACGATCAGAATTATCGTCACTTGCAGCTGGCCACCCGCAACAACGAAGAGTTGAACAAATTGCTGTCCCGTGTCACCGCTGCTATGAGAAGTGTCTTTCCGAACATCCAAACTGTTTTGTTGCTGCCCAAGAAGACGGAAAAGAGGGCTTAAATTTCCAGCATATCACGTCGAAAAACCGTTCTTTTAAGAACGAAACATGTGTTCATGAAGATTTGAGGAATTTTCGCTCACAGATTTAAATTCTATTTAAGTTAGATTGATCTGATTGTTCGCTTTTTTCAAATAATTTTAACCGATCACCTCTCGCGCTGCTGTTCGCTTGTTGCTGCTGGACGCTGGTTGCGCTGGTTGCAGCCAACAAATATACTAGCTCCAAGTAAATGTGTTCGGCCAAGCGTCAAAATAAATGAAATTGGATTTAATCAAATGAAAGAGTTTTAGTAATCTTTTGCATCTTAGCAACACAAATTTATCCATACAGTAATAATACGTAGCGTAATTTTTCTTTGGCAGCAAAAGGCGAACGGCTCACAGGTAACTTTGCTCTTTTGTTCAGACTGAAATTGAAATGCTCTATTTTTTATTTCACGTAGATGATAGAATGAAGAACCATAAAAAATGGGTGTGGTCGTTTCTTGTCGCTTGCTCTGGTACATAACACGTGGTAAGCCGGCGAACAGCATTATTCAAACGCTAGCTGAGCTAGTGCCAACATCGTTTGCCAGGGCAAACGGGAGTCACATTCGACTCGTGTTTCGTGTTCGTGTTCATCGGCGGCTGACCGTGTGACCGTATGTTGGAGCTGAAGTTCCATTTCGCTGCCGTGATGGAATATCTGGCGACAGGAGTTCTGGAATTGGGACGACATATGCTGCTCGCGACAACAAAACGACCAGAAGCATGAAACATCCCACGTCACTTGCAGCTGGCCACTTGGAGTGGTATTTCATCGTGATTCAGGACCACACACGAACGGTTTCGTTGATCGCATAGCTGCTGAGGCTTTCCGGTCGGTCCGTTGCAACAAGCCGTGCATCGTTAGCGGTTATCGGTACTCCAATTTACCGAACAGAGAATTACGTTAAATGCGTTAGTGCAAGTTTATTGCAAGCAGGAGTTATGATAATCAAACAATCGGTTCTTTTAAGGGCCACACAACGATTGAAGAGTTTATTATATTTTCTTGCCCAGTTAATACCATAATTAACACAGTCAACGAGGGAAAAGTTGAATTTTTCGCCATTGCGGACGACCAACCAATGACGGTAATAAGTTTTCTGGTCACGGGTGATATTTTCTGCGACTTCCAAAACGACTGCAGGTTGTAAATGCTTTATCCGTGTCCTTTTGTAAGCCGCAGAAAAGTTGCGCAAAATTTTCAACTTTTTGAAAACTCGCGCGTACCGTGTACCGATTACCAGAGGAAAAGCACTATTCAACGTAGAAACATATCATACAAATTTATTTACTGTTTGGTTTAGTTACTAACTTGGTTTCGTTTTAATAAAATAGATTCAATCAATTCATGGATATAACTCCAAAATCGGTTGAGGATTGAATGTATACAATGTTTCTACTTTGATGACCGTTACGGATGTAGCTTGTATACATGAAGAATCGTACTATTATATACATGGACTCATCCTACTATCGCTACAAAGAGACTTACGTGGTCCTACGTCACCTATGCGGTCGTGTCTTGTGCACAACCCCTCTGATTTTTTTTACTGTGATATTCGCATCAGAAAATTTCCAAAAAACAATGGAAATATGTCCTGCAGTGAGTATAACATCTGTGTTTTATTCAAATTTTTATGATAATTGGTTTCGGAGTAAACTGCGAAAAATGAAATTCACTCTAGCCGCCATTACTGATTCAAGATGGCGTCTAATAATCTGAAAATTTGCCAAAATGCTCCTCAGGTCAAGTACTTTGTTTGAATCATTGCATAATTTGATTAGGTTCGGGGGCATTTTTTGTATGGAAAACCGGCTAGACCCTTTATATGGAACTTTTCACCACCGATATCTGCCGAAGTTGGAACCGAAATCCGAAATGGTCGATTGTAATCTACTCGTTGGCAGGCTGGATACCTTTGTCCAGCTGAAATACAGGCTCCCAGCAAATCATCGACCGTGAGACCACTTCCGAAATGTTGATCCATTTTCCGGGATGTGTGAAATGGCGTCTCCCAGCAGTCTTCTCACCAATCTCGGAACATTATTGGAAGGTGCGGCATTTCAACTGGATTCTGGCATAGCGATTCACTTCGCGGGAGATGTTTCCACTAAATGTAGTTTTCACTTCCGCTCTCTAATCGATCAGGACCACACGGACAAAAAGATTTTTAACATTAATACGTGAAACAACTTCAAGAGTGAAACGGGCGAAACAACAAATTGAAATAATAATAAGCTTAAAAACCAGGGGGTAATTCCAGTGTTGGCAGCATAGTGGCATAAATATCGGGAATAAGTGAACTTTAATTTTAAAAAGGGTGTAATTCTTTTCTTTCAGTTTTTATCGCTCAAATGAGACTTTTTATTAATTTCCTCTCACATATCAATAGATAACTGATCAAGCCATTGTATTCGAAAAGAAAATTCGATTTATTTGGTAGAATATTAAATTAGGATTTAAATTTCGAATACCAATCTTTGAATTCAATTTACTCGATTTCACCATATTGGCTGTTAGGCCCTTTTCAAATGTTAGTCGAGAATAAATCAAACCAATCACTCTATTCGCTATGACGGCGCCGCAGTGGAGACTCCTACATTAGTTTCGAGTTTGCGTGAAGCAGAATAGCGATTTGTTAAAGAGGGCAAAAGACAGAATATGTCAAAAATAATTTTCACGCATTCAACTACGGGCAGTTCTGTATGTGGAAAAGAGGTCGTGCGGTGCCGTCATAGCGAATAATAGTCCATAATATATACTATATAATTTTCTCTACGTCATGTTCACATATAGCTTACTGTGCCTATCGGATTATTCGATAGAACGAAAAAATCAGAGGGGTTGTGTACAAGACACGACCGCATATATAGGTGACGCAGGACTACGTAAGTCTCTTTGTAGTGATAGTGGCATGTATTCTATTCATCTTGCATCTTGCAATCATTCAATTCTTCATGTATAGATGCTATATGCAACATATATACACAGACAAACAGACATAACACTCGTTTTCCATTCATCGTACCGATTAAACCGTCATTTCAAATTTGGGCTTAGTTGGGAATGTCTCCGTTTTGGTCAAACTGGCGCTTTTTGACGAAAGAAGGGGAATTCCCCATAAAAGATACTTACTACTTCGAGGGATACCCATGTTGCTATTTGATATTTGGGAATGTCGATCATAGATGGCGCTAGTGTTCAGGCTAAATGTGAGGTACGATCATTTTTGCTGATTTTTCTTCCAAGAGTTATGTCTGTTTGTCTGTGATATATACATGCTACATGCGTTGTATGTAACATTTATCAAAGTAGTAACATTGCATACGTTCAATTCTCAAAAGATTGTTCATTTGAAAACAATTTAACAAAATCAAGAACACAAACTATTGCTTTCCTGCTACCTTACTGAAATTAAAGATTGTTTTTATTATACATGGTTTCCCACGTTGAAGGGATTTTACCAATTCAACCCTATTTTATCAACAGCACATCTTTTCACTTAACTTCTAATGAAACGGCAAGCATGCGTATTCATACAGAGTCGTATATTATAACCGAACAGTACAGCTGTAGCACATTTTTCCAACACAAATATCAAGTTCGCCGAGGTTTAATCGTCTCGCAGTAAAGAATTTGCGATCTGTTGGGACAACGAACTTGTGTCATTTTTTCTGGTACACTTCCCTAATACAGACATCAAATTGGACTTGGTTTAATCGCGTTCGTAAGAAATCTGTTGGCACGAGGGGGCTTTGTTACTCTTTCTGGCGTACTTCCCAAGCAAGGACATCAAAATGGTCTAGGTTGAACCGCGGTGTTAAGAAATCTTGTTGAAATGAAGAAACTGTCACTTGTTTTGGCTTACACGCTTAAAAAATTTAACCCGCGAATGAATAAGATTAACTCAGAAATGAGTGACTTTCAACTCAAAAATGAGTAAAAACCGACTCACTATAACAAAAAGTGGAACAGCCCAAAAATTTGAGTAATGGCAATTTCTCAATTCTGAGTAGTTTAGGTCGACCTCATAACTGAGTTAAATTTACTCGTGGTTTATGTAAGTACTACTCAGTTTTGGGTGAAATGGCACTCATTTTTGAGTAAATATTGCTCATTAATGAGCTTCTACGGTGGAACTCATAAAAGGAGTAAGAGTTACTCAAAATAGTGTGTAAAATATACACATGTTTTGAGCTGTTCCACTTTTCGTGAAAGTGGGTCAAATTTTTTAAGCGTGTACTTTCCAAGCACAGATATCAAATTGGTATAGGTTTAGATCATCGTAAAGAATCTTCCAACCAATCACGAAGCGAGAATTCTGGTAAAACATAGGTTCATTATTTTCAATTTTTCAATAGTTCGACATCAAAATCCATACTTTTCTTCATTTGGATCAATTCTTAGAGGATTTTCCGATCGATTGGTGTAAGAATATTGAAAATCGATCGGTAAACCGCTGAGCTATTAGCGCTCAAAATCTTTCATTTTTCGGGACGCTCGCATTTTTCGATTTTTTAGAATGACACCCTATCTCAAAACTTGCCGTAAGACGCAGTCCTACGTCAAAGACACCAACACCGGAAGTGCGTGAAAAAAGCAGTGCCATACAGGTACATGACTGTCCATTTATTCTGGAAGACATATACGATGACTCAAAATTAACGTTTATAGATCACTATTAACTATTATCACTATCACTATTATAGATTGTATTAACCTTCCTAATGCATTAGAAAAAAGTTACATATTATGCATTAAGGGTCGAAAACGACCCAAGTTTTGAAATTGCTCTCATTCATCCATTTTCAATCCGAATTTCGTTTTCTTTACCTCGTTTGAAAGCTATGGCCAAAAACTAGCACCCAAGGTATGTTGGGGAATATTTGTAGACTGATGGCCACTTCTGCGTCGGTTCCAGAACACTCACTACCAAGTCCCGGGGGACATTTTTATATTTTGAGATAATTCATTTTGCGGCACATCAAATCACATTGGCTTGACAAAATAAGATTAATGGAAGTGCAATGGGAACATTTTGGACCCAAGCGGCCATTTCCTCATTGGTTCTGGAACATCCGGTACCCGGTTTTTGAGGACAATTTTAAATTTTAGGATGATTTATCTTGCGACACGTCAAATTACATCAGCTTGATAACGTAAGACTATTGAAAGTATAATAAAGACATTTTGAAGGCAAATGGCTACATCAGCATTGGTCCCGGAACATCCGGTACCCGGGTTTTGGGGCCATTTTTGTATTTTAGGATAACCCATCTTGCGACACATCAAATCACATCGGCTTGATTAAATAAGACTGATGAAAATAAAATAAGGTCATTTAGAAGCCAAATGGCCATTTTACCATCGGTTCCGGAACATCCGGTTCCGCGGGATATTTTTGGATTATGAAATAATTCATCTTGCGGCACATCAAATCACAACGCCTTGATCAAATAAAACAGTTACAAGAGCTATGGGGACCATTTGAAGACAAATGGCCATTTCATCATCGGTTCCGGAACATCGGGTGCACGGTTTATGAGAACATTTTTGGATAGGATAATTCATCATGCGCCACATCAAATCACATTGGCTTGATGAAATAACACCAATGGAAGTACAATTGAAAAATTTTGGAGCCAAAATTACCATTTCACCATCGGTTCCGGGCTATCCGGTATCCGGGTTTTGGGGACATTTTTGGATTACAGGGTAATTCATCTGCCCCGAGTTACCCCGTTTTACGGTTCATTATAAATACCGGGTACCGGATTATATGCGACTGACGCCCCATTATACTTCCATTGTTGTTATTTTATCAACGCGATGTGATTTGAGGTGCCGCATGGTGAATTATCTCAAAAGCCAAAAATGTCCCCCGAAACTGGTACCGGATGTCCCAGTACCGATGGTAAAGTGGCCATTTGGTTTCTAAATGACATTGTTTTACTTCCATCAGTCTTATTTTATCAAGCCGATGTGATTTGACATGTCGCATTATGAGTTATCCTAAAATACAAAAATGTCCCCAAAAAGCGGGTACCGGATGTTCCAGGACCTATGCTGATGTGGCCATTTGCCTTCAACATGTGTTCATTATACTTTCAATAGTCTTATGTTATCAATGTGATGAAATTTGACGTGCCGCAATAGAAATCATCCTAAAATTCAAAAATGGCCTCAAAAACCTGGTACCGGATGTTCCGTTACCGATGGGGAAGTGGCCATTCGGGTCCAAAATGTCCCCATTATACATCCACTAGTCTTATTTTATCAAGCCAATGTGACTTGATGTGCCGCAAAATGAATTATCTCAAAATATAAACATGTTCCCCGGGACCTGGTAGTGGGTGTTCCGGAACCGACGCAGAAGTGGCCATCAGTCAACAAATATTCCCCAACATGCCTTGGGTGCTAGTTTTTGGCCATATCTTTCAAACGAGGTAAAGAAAACGAAATTCGGATTGAAAATGGATGAATGAGAGCAATTTCAAAACTTGGGTCGTTTTCGACCCTTAATGCATAATATGTAACTTTTTTTGCTGTGGCTCTTCTAGATGTCGCTGAAAGCTGAAACTCCCCCACAATGCTAATTTTCCAAAGTTAGGAAAAGTCAGAAAATTTCAAGTCTCTAGCTCGTACCGTTACTGAGCATAAAGCTTTGTAAGTATGCCGATGGGTCGAAAACGACCCCAATGCACTAGGAAGGTTAATAATTACTTGTAAAGCAAGCAACATGCTCTCTTTCATAAAACGCTTTAGCTTTAATTTTCGAGACCCATACACATTAAAAACACTTTACATTTACTACGTTCGTTCAATTCTTGAGTACTGTAGCGTGGTATGGTCTCCGTTTGCCAATGCACATATAAATAGAATAGAATCAATACAAAAACAATTCTTGTTGTACGCACTCCGTAATTTAAATTGGACGAGCCTTCCTCTTCCGTCAAATGACGACCGCTGCAAGCTTATAAATATCGAAACATTAAAGGCGCGTCGTGAATTTGCAATGGTCTCATTTGTTAATGACATAGTCTCACAACGTATTGACTCTGCCGAACTCTTATCTAAATTAAATTTTTACGCACCTACTAGAAATTTACGTGTTCGTACAATATTTGCCACGGATCATTATCGAACTAATTATGCTAAATTCGGGCCCATAAATCAAATGATGGTGCTATACAACCAACATTGTAATTTTATTGACTTCACAATTAAAAAAACCAAATTGAAGCAATATTTTAGGACAATAAGTAATTCAAGCCAATAACAACAGAAAACTAGCAGAAACGAGCAAACATAAATAAAATATGTAATCGATTGATAACATTAGGTTAAGCTTGTATCACGGTCTACACACGATTGACTGCAAATAAATAAATAAATAAATAAAAGAGAAAGAGAGAAACGAAAATAAAATACTCCGCATTCTCCCGTTCATTGTGCAGTTTGTACTGTTCAATATGCATGCTAAACGGGAGAGTGAATGGAATTAAAAGTCGGTTTCGGCGGCGCTGCAACCAAAAAAGCAGTGCGACCGTCGAAAAAAGGTAGGATGAATGTGCCATCTTTCGCATTCAAACGCCTGCTGCTACAGGGTAAGTTGAACGTAGAAAATGTACGCATTCACGCATTTACATTCGATTTGCGATCCCTCTTCAAGCCCTGCCTGCAACATATGTTGGAGCGTTTATATTTGACCTAAGATTAGTACTTGGACTGTTTATTGTATGCTTCAGTCAGATTTTTTCGGACTTTTTGGTAAAGTTTTTCGCGTTTCTCGTCGTTCATCATTTTAGCGGTTTGTGAGTTTGTATCTCGCATTCTATCGAACTTCTCTCCGTGTGTAATCATGTTGCGTCCGAAGGTCAAGTAGAATGGTGAATATTTCGTTGTATCGTGGATTGAATCTCTGATTGCGCTTGCAATCTCGTAGATATGATCGGTCCATTGCCTGTGGTTTCCTTTGAGGGTTGCCCTGATCGCGGTAGTTGTTTGTGACTACAACGATCCACCCAAGCCTACAACTCTGGACAGCATCACGGACCATTATATCACAATTCGGCGATCACACTCTCGACTGACTGGCTCGGCTGATAACGTCATGTGAGAAACACTGGGACGTTTCCTCTCGGCTGCGACACACTCGTCGATCTCTATTTGTGGCGGACGATCGTGGGGATCCGTCACCATCATGAACTCATCATCAGTAACACCCAATCAGCAACTGATAGCAACGATAAGAGCATGAGTTGCGCTCTCACGCATCTCGGGAGTGGTCCATCTTCGATCTTCGATCTTCGAAATTGAGCGACTTTGGCGCGAACTGGATGCCGGGTCGCAGTGCATGCCGATGCATTTCATAGTTAGTTGGAACCTGAGTCACCGTCGGGATCAGACGCGATTCCCGTATCAATTTTATTACTTAAATGTTTTAGACTCCTTAAAGTGAATATACGTTGTTCGTTAGTTAATAATAGTTAATGTATGTGTCATCATTAAATGCTTGGTTTTTATAACTACCACGGAGCGTATTATTTCGGCTATCAGCAATCCGAATTGGCACACCATTGGACCCATCTGGAATTTGTGAGCTGGCTACCAACCCATTGGATTCTACTTTTCCTCCGCTTATGCATTGGTCGATGTAGGACCTGACTGCACCGCTGCACCACGTTATCGAAGGAGTTTGGACCACCCGCAGCTAGGAACCCTACATTGTGACCGACGAAGAATCCACGGAAGCTCATAAAAGGAAGGTGACGAAATCAGGCAATCGCGTCGCCGCCGACGCTTATCAGCGCCATTGCAATTTGACGCCAATTATTGCTGACGGACAAAGGACAGCCTCATCCAACAAAGGACATCCTCACTCAACAAAGGACCTTTGACCACAAAAGGACAACTCCGCATGTAAAAAGATTTCCGTAGTCCGTTTTAGCGTGACTCGAACTACAAAGTTTTTATTGAAATTTTCATAATATAGATGATATAATAAGTACTTACAATAAGTCTCTTCTTAGGATCTCGACAAACGGTAGTTTATTCCTACACGAGCGCAGTATCCGAAAGCTAACCTCAGCTAATAAGAATATTTAAGAATCACGATAAGGTATTTACGTTATATAATGAAGATGTTTTAATGTGGTTTTACCTCAACTAGTTTCGCCGATGAATTTATAAATCTTTATATAGATTCTAGATCTCGAGCAGTATCCTGCGTAAACGTAAATTTAGATATTGTGAAATGCGTTTTACTTAATAACTATTTTAACCTTAATCTGCGCTTTATTATATTTTGAGGATATTTACCTATTTAAGAGCATTTATTCATAGTAAATGCAATCTCTAAACTTTAAATAGCTAGCACTAAGACTCTAGTAATTTTCAAGTAACAATTTGCAATTAGCAATTAGTATTTAAAGAATTATTATCAAGTATGTATAATGAGCACTGTGGCTGGCGAAAGGTTGATCTCTTTTTTCTGCATTCTTCTGCTGCTGAATCGGCCGTTATCGATCTATCAGCAATTCAGCATATCTGCTCACTAAATATCAGAGGATGACGATAACGAGGGGCTCTCCTCGTACGTGCGTTAACACCCCGACCCGTAAACCGCTTCATAAATGGTTTTACTAATTTCCAGCACGTCCAGTACAGCTACTTTAGTCGCTGGTCGTTGGAGAGTTCCAGAGCTTGTTAGCACGTCTACTTTGCGAACCTGGTTGTCCGGTTTATTGTACGTCTTGATCACCCGACCACGCAACCACCCATTTCGCACTGATTCGTCCACCACCACGACGAGGTCGCCTTCCTTTATCGGTCGTACTTCTGAGAACCATTTAGTTCTTCTGGCGATAGTTGGCAAATAACATTGAATCCAACGTTTTCAAAATTGGTTCAGTAGATGCTGCATCAACTTCCAGTTGGTACGAAGAGATGGTGGATGCTCGATAGGCACTTTGTCTAAATTATTGGATCCACTGGAATCCATAAGCAGAAAGCTGTTTGGGGTTAGAATCTTCAGATGTCTCTAAAGGTACGTAGGTCAACGGATGGGAGTTCGGCCATTAGCTCTGCGCAACTACTGTGCCATCGGAGATTACAGCTCTCACACGATATCATCGCTTTCATAATATCAGAGCGGTTGCATCCTTTGCAGCTAACCGTTGCACATAAGACCGAATCGATTCCACTGTGCATGATCGTACTGTTAGCTTCCGGAACGCTCATCTCTCGTTATTTTCGAGTGTAAAAAGATTTTCGTAGATATAAAACGGACTGCGGAAATCTAGGCTTCGGAGCGCTAGGCTTCGATTGAAACAGTTGGATGAAAGGAAAGCCTTAGACGATAAATTGCTGGAAGAAAAGGCACACAGAGAGCGTGAGTTTTTGGCTGAAAGGCAGCTCCTGGAAGCCGAAGCTGAATCGGAACGTATAGGTAACAGTGAAAGAAGTTATAAAACCCATCGAAGTGACGTGCAAAACTGGCTAAATAAGCAGCATCAAATTATAGTACACCAGAAACCTTCGACCACTAGTACTTCTACTCCAATTGCGAGTTCATTAACCGTTGAAAACACTAGTCCCCTTTGTGCTTCTACAGACAACGATCCTCTGACGCAACCGATTTATACTTTCGCTGCACAATCGGTGTCTCCCGTGCTGACAAAGGCAGTTGTTAGCCAGCATCTTTCTACGCAGATATTAGAAAAGCAAAAAAGTCACCATGAGCGGCTACCGTCATTCTCAGTTCATGGTCAGCAAGGACCACAACCTCTACCAAATACGCCTCCGGGTTTACCAAAGTCAATGTCTGTCCCATCGAAGTCAATGGGCATAACAGATCCATCACTTTCCGTAAATCGAGGACTATTTACAGGTTATTCGTCCATCATGCCACCGGTAAGTAGAATCACAGCAGCTGTTGCTAATGAGTCTACGCGTATAGAATCGAATGTAGCTGCAACACAGATCAATTCCGTTCAACGTGTATCCTTGCCGACAGCAATTCAGCCACCAGTGAAGCATTTTTCGTGGAATGACATCTCACGAGATTTACATTATTCAACGAACGTGACGTCTCGCTGCCCACAGTCTGATCCTCAATCGAATACGTATACTGTCGAGAAACCTGGCTCAACGACAGGTATGCGTGTCGCACTACAATCAGGCATGCCCATTGGAATACATAGTACGATGCATGGCCCAATGCCCGTTACTGAAAAAGTAATGCACCCTGGCGCCGATTACTAGACTTACTTGTAGTCTAGTAGACGATTACTTGGACAGCAGAGATACAATCGACGAAACAGTACGAATAGCAAACGAAGTTCATTGGATAAATAGCAAAGCAGGTTTCGAAGTTCGTAATTGGCAGTCAAATTCTGAACACATTCTTGCACGGGTCGGGGAAAGTAGTGATGATGTTGTGAAAAGTTTCTCGCTGGAGAAGCTGACGTCAACGGAACGCATTCTGGGAATGATGTGGATTCCTATAAAAGACACTTTCGTATTTACCTCGCATTTTAGAACAGATCTCGAGCCGCTGCTGTCTGGCGATGTTATTCCCACAAAGCGGCAGGTATTGCAGGTCGTTATGAGTCTGTTTGATCCTCTTGGAATTATCGCAAACTATACCATCCACGGGAAAATATTAATCCAGGATATCTGGCGGGCTGGCACAGAATGGGACGACAAAATAATCGACAGGGACTTCACGAACTGGCGACGCTGGGTGCAGTTACTGCCAAAGTTGGCTACTGTGCAAATCGCTAGATGCTACTTTCCAAATTACAAGCCACAGAACTATGAATCCATCCAATTACATGTGTTTGTAGATGCAAGCGAGCAAGCTTATTCTTGCGTAGCATATTTTCGGATCATAGATGGCGGGCTACCTAGATGTGCTCTCATATCAGCAAAGGCAAAAGTAACCCCGCTACGACCACATACAATTCCAAGAAATGAGCTGAGTGCCGCCAGGCTTGGAGTTCGGCTCGCCAAAACGATAATTCAAAATCATAATCTACCGATTAAAAAACGGTTCTTCTGGACAGATTCGCGGACAGTCCTATCTTGGATCCGAGCTGATCCTCGAAAGTATCGGCAATTTGTTGCATTTCGGACTGCGGAAATCTTTTTACACCGCCATTGCGATTGACTTAGCGTCACTTGGCGTGGGAGTTTGCTGCTAAATAGTACCCCTTCTTGGAATTATTCCAACCAACTAGACTGGATCAGCTACTAATCTATCTGGCATCTACGTTTGGGAATTTTGCTGCGCCCTCCGAGATCGGATTGTCTTGGAATATCTGATTGCCAACCCAACCTAGCAACTCAGAACCATCGACGGTGACAACCTAATTCACTATCTGCTCAGCGGGAATTCAACGGCTTTGCTACGACTACCACTGGACCAGCGCGGATTCCGGTTTCACGGGTAAATATAACATGTTCAGTGTGTATGTCCAGTCGAAGCGTGAAATCATCATACTTACACGTCTCTTCTACGATTTGATTTTCATCGGTACTGAGCTAACAATTCATCGATCCGTGACCATCTGGGATCCGGCATTATAACTTTGGAACCTCCATCCATTCATCAATTTATCGCTTGCATAATTCGCAACATTGAAGCTACTGGATAACCTCAACACGGGTGGTACTTGAGGTACTGGCATAGAGAGAAGAGGACGCGCAGAATTGTGTTTTTTCAGGTTAGTGCACATTAATAGTATATGTCACCGAAGCTAGGCATTCAGAAATAAACACCTGATTCAATTTTATCCTCTTCGCACCGTGTGCCTTACGCAATACCCTTTGCCCGATGGGCCTCTGTTGAACATCCGATCATTTGCTGAGTGCATTTACATTGGGTGTGACATTCGTTATTCGCGGATTCTGCAACAAGTACTGGCATCGTCGTCCGTCTGGGCCTAGCATTGGCAATTATTTTCACCTTAGGCAAAGTGCCTGGGTTGTCAGGTGGGTGAATTACACAGTATATGCCAGCCAGGCTAGGCAACCACTCGGATTATTACACCATCCAATTCCTTTATTCCTACTGGTGAACACACAACGCAATGCCACCTACATCTTCTAAGAAGCCACCTTCGCTGCGGAGTTTAACTGCCAGGCTGAAGGAAGCACAATCCGCCTTAATGGATATCTGGCCGTTTATCGAAGATTTTTCGCAAGACGCAACAATCAACCAAGTGACTATTCGATTGAATAAACTGGACGAGCTCTGGGAAAGGTTTAGCGAGACGCTTGTGGAAAATAAATCGCACGAAGATTTTAATACTGAGGAGGATGCTTACGACAAGGAAAGGCGAGAGTTTAACAACCGTTACTATGAAAGCAAATCCTTTCTCATGGACCGGGCCAAGGAAAGAGAAGATTCATCAGTGATGGAACGAACCACACGCGGTAATGATACGGCAGTTGAGGGCGCACTTGATAATGTGCGGCTCCCGCAGATCAAACTACAAACATTCAACGGTGATATAGACGAATGGTTAAGTTTTCGCGATTTATTCACTTCATTGATACATTGGAAGACGGAACTTCCTGAGGTGGAGAAATTTCACTATTTAAAGGGGTGTCTTCAAGGCGAACCTAAAAATATGATTGACCCTCTGAAGATCACAAAGGCGAACTATAATGTAGCATGGGATATGCTACTGAAACGCTATAACAATAGCAAACAACTAAAGAAAAGGCAAATCCAATCGCTGTTTTCCCTGCCATTGCTCACTAAGGAATCGGTGGGGGAATTGCACGCGCTTCTAGAAGGCTTCGAACGTGTAGTGCAAACCCTCGATCAAATCGTTCAACCATCGGACTATAAGAATTTGCTGCTAGTCAATATCCTTACGGCGCGTTTGGATCCAGTAACCCGTCGAGGTTGGGAAGAGGCTTCTTCCACGAAGGAACAAGATACTTTAGAGGAGCTTACAGATTTTTTGCATCGTCGTGTTCGCGTATTGGAGTCTCTACCATCAAAGACAACCGACACTAAGACTGCACCAATTCCACCGGTGAGGCCAAAGCAGTCAACTATTAGGACCAGTTTCAGTGCAACAAAGACGCCTGGGGGGCGTTGCGTGGCATGTTCATCCAATCATCCGCTGTTTATGTGCAGCAAGTTCCAACAAATATCGGTGGCCGATCGTGACGGCCTTCTAAAAACTCACGGACTATGCCGAAACTGCTTTCAGACTGGGCATCAAGCGAAGGAGTGCCTATCCAAATACTCCTGTCGCAATTGCAAGGGACGCCATCATACCTTGGTCTGTTTCAAATCAGAAAAGTTAGGCGAAACAAAGGTGGCGGTGGTTGCTAAGGATAGCAATTCATCGAATAACAAGGAATTAATCATACCCTCCAATTCTTCGTCATCGCAGGTGGCTAACGTGGCAGCCACTGACATTTCGGTTTCCATTCCTACTCAACAACATTATTCCCAGGTGTTATTAGCGACTGCGGTCGTTATCGTAGAAGATGACGAAGGAGTATTACACCCGGCGCGGGCTCTTTTGGATTCGGGATCCGAGAGCAATTTTATTACAGAACGATTATGTCAAGGCATGAAGGTATCTCGCAGCAAGGTGGCTGTATCAGTTTCCGGTATCGGACAATCGACTACAAGGGTGAAGCACAGGACTCACGCGGTTGTGCGTTCACGAACTTCAGACTTCTCACGAGATCTTGGGTTTCTGGTTTTACCTAAGGTCACCGTAAATCTTCCTACAACCACAATTGACACGTCTGACTGGTCGATTCCAAACGGGATAGCATTGGCTGATCCGGCTTTCTTTGAGTCGAAAACTGTAGATATTATTCTTGGGATTGAGTCCTTTTTCGACTTTTTTACTACTAGTAAAAGGATTTCTATCGGAAAACAAATGCCAACACTAAACTATTCAGTGTTTGGTTGGATAATTTGTGGAGGATCATCCAACAGTTCTCAATCTGCTCGCATTAACTGCAACGTTTCATCGTCACAAGGATTGGATGCGTTGATTGAGCGCTTCTGGGCCTGTGAGGAAATTGAAGAGAGTAAGGCGCACTCTCTCGAAGAAAGGCATTGTGAAGAGATCTTTCAGCGATCAGTTTACCGAGAAGCAGATGGTCGATACTCGGTAGCACTTCCTAAAAATGACGAGATTTTACTTAAATTAGGGCAATCGAGAGAAATTGCATTTCGTCGTCTACAAGGCAAGGAACGCAGACTAGCAAGGGACGCTTGTTTGCGCGAGAGATATACGGCATTCATGGAGGAATATATCCAGATGGGTCACATGCGTAAGGTTGAAAGCAATGCACCAAATGCTGTTCAACGATGTTTTTTACCGCATCATCCAGTGGTTAAGGAGGCAAGTACCACTACGAAGGTACGAGTGGTCTTCGACGGTTCCTGTAAGACATCATCTGGCATTTCTTTAAACGATGCGTTGCTGGTTGGACCAGTTATCCAAGAGGATTTACGATTGATCGTGCTGAGATGCCGCACCCGCCAAATCATGCTGGTGTCTGATGTGGAAAAGATGTTCCGTCAAATCAATATTAATTCAGAAGACAGACATCTTCAATCCATCTTATGGAGAGCGTCACCGGTAGAAGCAGTCGGGGTGTACGAATTGAACACCGTAACATATGGAACTAAACCTGCACCTTTCCTCGCCACGAGAGTGTTGCAGCAACTATCAATCGACGAGGATGGCAAATATCCTTTAGCAGCACGGGCAGCTAGGGACGACACGTACATGGACGTTTTAATCACCGGTGCAGATGACGTAAAGGCCGCGAAAGAGCTTAGAGTCCAATTAGACAAACTGATGTTATCAGGAGGATTTAAGCTAAGGAAATAGGCTTCAAATTACGAGGAGGTGCTGGAAGGTATTCCGCCAGAGGACCTGGCCATTCCTGTTCTGGAGGGTTTAAACCTGGATCCAGATCCATCAATCAAAACACTCGGGTTGACATGGTTACCCAAAACCGACATGCTCCGATTCAAATTTTGCATTCCTGATGTGGCGGAGGACACTAAACTGACAAAACGTTCGATCCTCTCTGTTATTGCCACATTATTTGATCCGTTGAGATTGCTGGGAGCTGCTATCACAACGGCTAAGATATTCATGCAGCAGTTATGGATGCTGCAGGATGAAGAGGGACGTAGACTCGAGTGGGATCAGCAAGTGCCTGCCAAGCTGGGAGAGCAATGGAGGAAATTTGTCTCTCAGTTACCTATATTGAACCAAATCAGCGTTGAGCGCTGCGTTATTATACCCGATGCAGTATTGACAGAAATGCACTTCTTTTCGGACGCATCAGAGCACTATGGTCGAAAAAGCAAAAATTCCAGACAAAAATCAATAAATCAATATCTCGAAATCCATTGGCTTTACATATTTCATGTATTCAGAAGATTTTGTTTAGAAAAAAAGACCTATCTTTTGGTATAATTAGTCATTAGGGTGGTCCACTTTTATTCGTTATAAAAATTTTAATTTTTTTTATCTTGCGATATAGAGTAATACTTTCTACTACAAAGTTGTAAATAATTTATTTTGCAGAAACTTTGCTGAAGAAATCAAATTTGTATCTCATCTGTGTATGGCTATACAACGAATTTTCTAGATTAAGTCAGGGTGGATCCGGAAAAAGCAGTTTTTTTGCTCTAACTTTTTTATTTGAAACCCAATTTGAAAACTATGTTCGGATGAGTTTTAGAGCGTAAAATGATGCATTTTTTAAAACTTCTAGATAGTTGCTATCTATTGTCTGAAGGGAGATATAGAAGTTTTCGATTCAAAATATTATAGTTTTCCACGGCGTCTCACACTTCCGTTGGCACATATTTTCGAAAACGGAATGAATGGTCTAAAAGTACGTACCTGGATCTACAAAATTCATGTAATGACATTTTTCCACACTTCTCCTGTTCTGAGAAAAACGCATTTGAAAAGTGAGTATTTTTCCATATTCAGCCCGCTGTGGTCCAACGGTTCACCAATATCTACGATCCGCAGGGCCTGGGGAAAAGTTGGGTTCGAATTCTGTTATAATTGACTTCCATTATAGCTCGTTTTGTTCCATGGGTCCGTAAGCGCTGCTTCAAGGGCCATCCCTTACCTGTTTTTTTTTTGTTCTGGAGACACTATAAACACGTTTGTTTCATTACTTTCTTCTACCGTCCCCTCCATCTATTGTAAAAAAACTACCGTTATGAAAAACAGTCGGTGTAACTCAAATGAAAGTGAGCAATCGAAACACCCAGTGGTCTTACCAGCTCGGCATCCATTCACCCGTAAACTTTTGCAATACTATCACGAGCGGCTGCTTCATGCAGGACCGCAACTTATGTTGGGTGCAATAAGACTTCGATATTGGCCACTGGGAGGGCGACAGGTAGCTAGGCAGATCACTCATCAGTGTATGAAATGCTTCCGTTTCAATCCTACTAAAATTCAGCAGTATATGGGCGACCTACCAGCAGCCAGAGTTACTATATCCAGACCATTCGCTCGGACTGGCGTGGATTATTTTGGGCCGGTGTATGTACGAACGGCTCCTCGGCGACCTGCAGTAAAAGCATACGTTGCATTATTTATATGCCTGTGCACCAAGGCTATGCACTTGGAGTTGGTCACAGATTTGTCCACCGATCGCTTTCTACAAGCTTTACGTCGTTTTGTTGCCAGGAGAGGAAGGTGCTCCGATATCTATTCGGATAATGGAACCAACTTTGTTGGTGCCCGTAATAAGATGCAAGATTTTTTACAATTACTCAAGAATGAACGACATCATGAGCTAGTATCAATCGAATGTGCCTCTGAAGGCATACAGTGACATTTTACACCACCTAGTGCCCCACATTTCGGCGGGCTTTGGGAGGCAGCAGTACGATCTACTAAACGGCACCTGTTAAAGATCATTGGAGAAAATCCTGTGTCCCCTGAAGATTTCACAACACTACTTACCCAAGTGGAAGGTTGCTTAAACTCGCGGCCCTTAACGGCGATGTCGGACGATCCAAATGATTTGCGACCTCTCACACCAGCGCATTTCCTTGTCGGAAGCTCTCTCCAGGCAATACCCGAACCAAATTTAGAAGAGGTACCTTTAAACCGGCTCAACCAATGACAGCAAATGCAGCGTAAACTACAAGAGTTCTGGCGCAGGTGGCGACGGGAATATTTGTGCCAGCTACAAGCGCTGAGAAATAAGCGCTGGAAGCCACCGGTCCAAATTGAAGTGGGAAAACTAGTCGTAATCCAAGACGACAATCTGCCACCAATGCGCTGGAGAATGGGCAGAATCGAAGCAACGCATCCAGGTGACGACAACGTGGTTCGCGTCGTTACCGTTAGAACATCGTCTGGAATACTTGTCAGGCCGGTAGAAAAGCTCTGCATTCTACTATTACCGAGCTGCAATGACGAGCAGCAGGCGGAAGACGCGCCAAGCAGCAATATGTAATCCCCGTTCCATCCCCCTACCCTGTCGAAGAGGATACTTCCGTCTCCTTTATTTTCAGAAATCGGGCATTTCAGGGTGGGCGAAGATGTTTGTGACTACAACGATCCACCCAAGCCTACAACCCTGGACAGCATCACGGACCATTATATCACAATTCGGCGATCACACTCTCGACTGACTGGCTCGGCTGATAACGTCGTGTGAGAAACACTGGGACGTTTCCTCTCGGCTGCGACACACTCGTCGATCTCTATTTGTGGCGGACGATCGTGGGGATCCGTCACCATCATGAACTCATCATCAGTAACACCCAATCAGCAACTGATAGCAACGATAAGAGCATGAGTTGCACTCTCACGCATCTCGGGAGTGGTCCATCTTCGATCTTCGATCTTCGAAATTGAGCGACTTTGGCGCGAACTGGATGCCGAGTCGCAGTGCATGCCGATGCATTTCATAGTTAGTTGGAACCTGAGTCACCGTCGGGATCAGACGCGATTCCCGTATCAATTTTATTACTTAATTGTTTTAGACTCCTTAAAGTGAATATACGTTGTTCGTTACTTAATAATAGTTAATATACGTGTCATCATTAAACGCTTGGTTTTTATAACTACCACGGAGCGTATTATTTCGGCTATCAGCAATCCGAATTGGCACACCATTGGACCCATCTGGAATTTGTGAGCTGGCTACCAACCCATTGGATTCTACTTTTCCTCCGTTTATGCATTGGTCGATGTAGGACCTGACTGCACCGCTGCACCACGTTATCGAAGGAGTTTGGACCACCCGCAGCTAGGAACCCTACAGTAGTGATTACTTTGTTCACTCGCTCCGTGTTGTTTGTTTGGGGGTGGTAGGAGGGCGTTAACCAATGCTTTACCCCGTAACGGTTTAGAGGCGCTTTAAATTCTTTTGACGTGAGGTCCATTATCTGTCAATGCCATTTCTGGCACCCCAAACATTAAGAAAATGTTCTGTTCAACATACTGTACTAAAGACGAAGCCGTAGCTTGCCTAAAAGGCTGTACGAGTATGAATTTTGAAAACACGTCTGTCACTACTAGTAGACACGTGTTCCTAGCTTTTCCTGAGGGAGGAAAGGGTCCTATGTAATCAAAGGTAAGGATAGTCACAATATTGTTTCTGTGACCCCATAGGCGGAGTTGGATTAACATTTATCCCCTTGGACGTTTTACAAGGTACGCATTCATGGCGAAACTTTTTTGTTTCTGCAGCCATTCTTGGCCAGAAGTATCTCTCTTTGAGATTGTTGAGGGTTTTATCATAGCCGAGATGCGCTGGTTGGCAATTCGAATGATTTCGTGTCTTTCGGTTTTGTAAGGGTAGTATTTTCACTCAAAACGTTTATCGCCTAATTTGCGTGACTCTTCCATGTATTTATAAATTCTGTTTCCTCTGACCATGAAATTTTTCTATTTTTCCGGCTGTTTGACGATTTTATCGACTACATGTACAAATAGATTCATCATCCGTTATGCTTTAGTGTGGTGATTCTTGATAAGCAATCCGCTAACACGTTGTCCTTTCCCTTTCTATACTGCAGCGTTAAGTCATATGACTGCAGTTTAAGCGCCCAGCGTAAGAGCCATGAGTTTGCGTTTGCTGCAGACACTGAGAATAACCATGTTATACTTTTACAGTCTGTTATCACCGTAAAAACTGACCCCTCGACATAGTGTCTAAAATTCTCAATGGCCAGCAAAACGGCCAGACACTCCTTTTCAGTTGCAGAATACTTTCGTTGGGTGTTGGTAAGTTTCTTGCTGTAGTAACCAACAATTCGTTTACCTTCTTCAAATTCTTGAAGCAAGGCTGCTCCTACAGCTAATTGCGAAGCATCCGTTTCGATAATGAAAGGGCGCGTATAATCCGGGTTAGCTAACACGAGAGCTGATGTTAGAATGGATTTTAATTCATTCAAGGAATTTTCTGCCTCGTCCGTCCATTTGAACCTTTTTGTTTTCTTAAGAAGGTCTGTAATAGGCGCGGTAACGTGGCTGTAATGGTCAATAAACTTTTGGTAAAAGCCCATCAGTCCCATTAGCCTTGGCACATCTCGTATTGTTTTCGGACGTGGGTAGTTCAGTATGGGTTCTAGTTTTGTGCATGAACATGTGCATTCCATAACCTCTGTTCATTAACTCCTATTCCTACCTCCACGAGGTGCCGGCTGGGGTACGCAACTTCGGTTGTCGTATGCTAACAGGAAAGGGGGCACAGTGGCTCTCGCCCACATTAAGATGGCAGCCCCATCAGCGGGATAAGGACCTTAGGTTAACAGCCTACTGTACCAGAACATACAAAAAGTTACCGAAAATGAAAGAAAAAATCTCTCCGGATTATTGGCAACGACCTTTAATATGAAAACACGGACACGAATTGGAACATGGAATATACTGACCCTTGCCCAGCAGGGCAAGCTGGCTCAACTTGCAAGGGAAGCTAGCCGCCTGAAGCTTGAAATCCTGGGGCTGAGCGAGGTCCGCTGGCCGGGTACTGGCGAACATAGGACATCATGCGGGCAAGTCTTGCTCTACTCTGGCATTCGAGGTGAAAATGCTACTCGAGAAAGAGGAGTTGGATTCCTACTGAGCCCAGGGGCACATGCGGCCCTGATAAAGTGGGAACCAATATATGAGCGAATAATCGTTGCCAAATTCAGAACACGGGTTAGGAACCTTACGGCAATCCAGTGCTATGCGCCAACAGATGCTGCCGACCTGCAGGAGAAAGAGAGTTTTTACAGCCAGCTGAACAGCGTGGTTGAGAAAATCCCGAAGGGGGACATCCAAATTCACATGGGCGACTTCAACGCGAAGATTGGCTCAAACAACGCGGACCTTGAACGCGTCATGGGCCGCCATGGCCTAGGAGAGATGAGCGGAAACGGGGAGCTGTTTACAGAATTTTGTGGTAATAACGACATGGCCATTGGTGGATCGCTCTTCCTCCATAGACCAGTACATAAAGTCACGTGGGTTTCCCGTGACTGCCGAACAGAAAACCAAATCGACCACATCTGCATCAGCCGGAAATGGAGAAGGAGCCTTCTTGATGTACGCAACAAACGCAGCGCTGACATTGCATCCGACCATCATCTTGTTATCGCTGAGATACGTCTGCGCGTCGCACGTGTCCAACGACGGGAGGAGAAAGTTGGGTGCCGCTACGACGTCCGCCGATTGGAGAATCCTGAGGTGAAAAGGGCCTTTGTTGAACAACTTGAATCTCGAGCCTCGGAGTTGCCACCTGGTGGAACCGTCGAAGAGCAATGGACCGGCATCAAGAACGCCTTCATCACAACCAGTGATGAAACCCTCGGCAAAGCGCGCAGTGGGCGGAGGGAGTGGATTTCGGATGAAACTTGGAGGAAGATCGACGAGCGGAGAGAGGCGAAAGCCGGCATTGAGCGAGCGCGGACCAGATCGGCTAAAACAGCTGCCTGTCAACGATACGCCGAACTGGAGAGGGCTGTTAAACGTGTTTGTAGGCGGGACAAGAGGGCCTGGACTCCCTAGCCGAACAAGGAGAAACCGCCGCCGCCAATGGTGATATCCGTTTGTTGTACGATATTTCTCGCCGCCTTAGTGGTGCCAGGATGAATATAAAGATGCCGCTAAAGGACAGAGCTGGTCACCTATTGACTGACCGTACAGAACAGCTTAAGCGATGGACTGAACATTTTGAACAACTCTTCCGAGTTTCAAATGTCAGAGACCAACAAAACCAGCAGCGTACGACGCCTACAGTTCGTCGAATAAATCGCGTGAACTCGGAGGCGCCATCGCTGGATGAAATTGTAGCAGCCATCAAGAGTATGAAATCCAATAGAGCGCCAGGGATAGATCATATTTCAGCCGAAATGCTCAAAGCTGACCCACCTTTGTCAGCCCAGATGATGCATCAGCTTTTCAGCAATATTTGGGAAACCGCAACTTTTCCGGTGGATTGGATGCAGGGCATATTGGTCAAAGTCCCTAAGAAAGGAGACCTAACGGAATGCGGTAGCTGGTGTGGCATCACGTTGCTCTGTATTACTCTCAAAGTACTCTGTAAGGTAATCCTCAACCGGATCCAGGAGAAGATCGACGCTACTCTCCGGCGGCAGCGGGCTGGATTCCGTGCTGGCCGATCATGTGTAGACCATATCACAACGCTCCGCATTATATTGGAGCAGATCAACGAATTCCAGGACTCTCTTCTGCTGGTGTTCGTTGATTTCGAAAAGGCGTTCGACCGACTCAATCACGAAAACATCTGGAGCGCACTTAGGCGTAGAGGAGTTCCAGATAAGCTAGTCCATCTCATCGAGGCTCAGTACGAGGCGTTCTCGTGCAAGGTTTTGCACGACGGCGTCTTGTCCGACCCCATAAGGGTTACTACTGGCGTGAGACAGGGCTGCATTTTATCACCGCTTCTGTTTCTCATCGTTATGGATGAGATATTAGTTGGAGCAATTGACAGTAGACCAACTCAAGGATTGCCTTGGAATCCTCTAACGATGGAGCAGCTAAATGACCTCGACCTAGCCGACGACATTGTCTTGCTCGCACAACGCCGCAACGACATGCAGAGCAAGTTAGATGACTTCTCCGAGAGCTCCCAAGCAGCAGGTCTCACAGTCAATGTAGCGAAAACTAAGTCTATGGTAATGAACACTGACAATGCCACCAACTTCACAGTAGCGGGACAACAAGTTGAGCAGGTAGCCGCCTTTCAATATCTTGGTAGCCAAACAACGCCCGATGGTGGTACCAAGACTGATATAGCCACACGGATCAGGAAAGCCAGGGGTGCCTTTGCAGGTCTGCGAAACATTTGGCGCTCAAACCAGATCACTCTACGTACGAAAACTCGAATCTTTAATTCAAACGTTAAATCCGTACTGCTGTATGCCTGCGAAACGTGGTGCGTCTCAGCGGAGACAACGCAAAAACTGCAGGTATTCATTAACCGGTGCCTGCGATACATCATTCGTGCCTGGTGGCCTGATAATTGGATATCCAATGAGGAACTCCATCGTCGGGGTCATCAACGGCCGATAGCCACAGAAATTCGTGAACGTAGGTGGAAGTGGATCGGACACATCTTGAGGAAAGGAGGTTTGCAAAGCAGCACTCGACTGGAATCCACAAGAACAGCGTAGAAGAGGCAGACCCAGAGGCTCATGGCAGCGGAGCTTAGCCAACGACATCCGGGCTGTAGACGAGAACCTGTCCTGGCGACAGGTAAAAGCCATGGCGGGTAACCGTCAGCAGTGGAGATATCTGATTTCATCCCTTTGTTCTGCCGGACCGACGGACATGGCCACATAAGTAAGTAAATGGATAGGCCATTCTCTGTTAGTAAGTACCCCAGGTACCTTACTTGTTTGCGGCAAAAACGACTTTTTTCAACAGAGATCGTCAATCCGGCCTTTTTGAGCCTTGCAGCGACCTCCTTCAACATTCGTATATGTTCCGTTAGAGTTTCGGTGGCGATAATAATATCGTCAAGATATATGAATACATTCGGCTCCAAATCAAAGTTCGAAGCCAAATTCATGAGTCTGTTCATCGTGAATGGAGCATTTTTCAACCCAAACGGAACAACTCGGAATCTGAATAGGCTCTTAGGTGTACGGAAGCAACCGATGCTGAAATATTTTGCCTTTTTAACACTAGATATACCAGCATTTTGAATATACCTATTTATACCAAAACCAGTCAAAATGACTGGTGGATAAGAAATGGTTGGTGAACGACTGAATAATGGCAACACAGACCGTATAGTGGTCCTTAGCCTCTTATCCAGCAGCTTCTATCTCCACCTTCTCGTGGTAGGGTAACCAACCTGTTTTGGCCCCCATCTGCAGCTGTACATAATTTGGACACTTCCATTTGATTTGGCTGTAAGTGTCCAAATTGTCTACAGCTACAGATGGGGTCCAAAATAGGTTGATTACCCTACCAGCCGGAATACGAGCAACCTTAGCGGAGATGTGGTAACCAACCCTGGTGGAAACTAAGGCCGTATACCGACAGGCAAGGAAGCACTGTCTTGTCTCCGCACTATACGATGGCAGCCCCATCATGTGACTCGGTAGCATAGCCCTAGTAAGGCAACCTTTTTATATCTAAAATATTACGAAACATCAAGAAAATTCAACTCGGAACATTTAGCATGGACAAAAGCGATGAAACAAGGATTTGGAATGGATGCTTCTTACTTGGAACTGTAAATCACTAAATTTCGTAGATGGTTCAGTTAGAACCGAAAAGTTTGGCATTGTGGCACTACAGGAGATCTGTCGCAAAGGCGGGAAGGTGTGAGGGATCCGTGGCGGCAAGGCCCAATTTTGCCAGAACGGTGTAGCAACCAACGAACTGGGAACGGGCTTCGTATAGTGATGTCCGATTTTTTCAGTTAACCGATTAGTTAACAATCGATTACTTTCTAGGCGGCCAATAATCGAGATCGATTAATCGGCGCCGCATAATCGATTAATCGAAATAATCGATTGGTTATAACCTTTACGTCCTGTAACGGGGCGGGATGGTTTTTAGGGCAGGGAGCAGTGACAACCTTCACTTAAGCGCCAGGCAAGGATTAACTTGCCGTGAAGGAGCGTGTTTAGCGATACAATCCCGGTCCGGCTAGAATACCTCAGGGCAGGTCCATCAAACGCTCAACTATAAACTTACGAACGAAATCCCGACTAACCTAACATCGGTTAAATCCGTTCGGCCGACTCAACAGGGGGACAAGAGCAACCATCGGCTAGTGCAGAGTCCCTTAGGCATCCTACACTAACCTACCGAAGGCTAACTCGCGAACCGATCTGGGGGGCAAGGGGGGGGGGGCACATTCGGGGACTCACACTTTCCGAGGACACATATCGCAGCAAACACCATTTCGAGGGTTAACAGATCTTCATTTACACGTTTGGCTTAATCTAGTGGTTAATTTTCTTCAGTTTTACTTACGGCCTACTGCTTCTTGTCGACGAAGGGTCTCTGATGTTCCGATGAACAGATGACTGTGCTAGACCAGCGGTTTCGTGAACCGCTTACAGATAGCCCGTACCAAATACGTGGTGGGTGGCAAATGGTGAATGAAATGTTTTAGTTCGACCGGGTCCGACATCCGGTAGCCGGTACGAACGGTGATGAATCCACGGACAGTAACAATTAGTTATGTGGTGGGTATAGCATACGGTTGGCTCTTCGGCGATCGGTTCCTACGATCGATGGTGTATAGGGCCACGGATGGTAGCAACTGCCTGCTCGCTCGGTGTGTTGCTCGGAGAATCGGATCACGCACTCATGGTCGACACGTGTTGAGGCCGACTGACGACGGTCGCGCTCTCAAGATCTAAGGGAAGACCTCCGTTTGAAGGAGGGTGCTGGTGGTCTTTTGCTTCGTTCGACTAGGTAATCTAACCTCGCTTTAGCGCCTATATTTTCTACTCGTGTTTTTTTCCACTTTACTTCTATTTATTGTATCTTTTCCGAATACTAGTTTACTTCGCTTTTCGTCTTCTCATGTGTCACTTTGCGTCTTCTAACTTCTAGCCCTTTCCAATCTTGCGTGTCGTCTCTTAGGTGGCTATCTTTAAAATCGCTCATTCCCCAGACTGATTTGCCTGTCCTGTCAAGCACAGGACTTTACGACGGGACCGACGATTCAGCTTCGGCTAGTTTCGCCAGGTTCCATCCGGTGGGCATTAGCAGGGTTTTCTACTGTCGCGGTACCCTAACCTTTTTACGGGGATAACGACAGGTAACGCGAACAGGCTTTTAGTGACGGTTGTGTGTGGGATTGGACAATAGGGTTTGTTACCTTATTTATTTTGTAACCTCGTTACAATTCCCGTCACCAAAAAATAGTTTTGTGTCCCATAGTACTGTCCACGAGTGTTTTGGAATGTGCAGTCAGACTTAGGCTAGTTACATAGAAATCGAGGAGACCGCATTTTTTGTTTTTTGTATAGAAAAAGACGAAGTGTATTACCCAGTTTTCTAAAAATTCCTTGCAAAATTCCGTGTCTGACAGACTGACAAATTTTCGAATTATCTTTTGACGGTAGCACAGTTAGTATCTAGATAAAGTTTAGTTTGGTTTTTAGGCTTCAGCGTGGTATTTAAACTGCGTGCAAACTGGATGATTCAAAGCAAAACCTTGGGATTAAACATCCTTTCTAAGATTTGACCCATCTTTATCGACAGACTTCACAGCCAGATATTAGAGTACAAGACAGTTACGGGGCTATTGCAACAATCCTACTGACTGTATCTAGGAGCACTGCCTGGCTGAGATTTGAACATACGACTACTGGTTTCTTAGATCAGCATCGTATCTCGAAACCAACGAACTGGCTGATTGCGTGTGGTTAATTTAGAAGGTAAGCGCCTGCCACTGTAATAATTAAATTTGTTAGAAATTGTCAAAGAATAAAATTTTAAATAATCCGGCATAATCGATCGGCCAGTTAATCGATTATCTAATAATCGGAACATAAAGCAATCGATTAAAAAATAATCGATTATTTTAGCGGATAATCGATTAGTTCAATTAATCGAGAAGTAATCGGACATCACTAGCTTCGTAGTGATGGGCAGAATGCAGGACCGCGAGAGGATGTGTGTGTGTTGAGGATAATAAGCCGTTTCTTCAACCACACCATCATAAACGTGCACTGGCCACACGAAGGTAGACCCGACGACGAGAAAAAAGTGTACGATGTCCAGCTGGAGGCAACATACGATAGCTGCTCGCCAAGGGATATCATCGTCATTGGGGACATGAACGCTCAGATCGACAGGGAAGCAATGTATGGTGATAACGGTCAGCAATGCATCAACTTTGCAGCTTTCCGAGGCCTGAGGATCAGAAACACGTTCTTTCCCTGCATAGATCAACAAAACCACCAGTAGATCACCTGACTAACTGACATTGAAACTAATCGATCATATTCTCATCGAAGGCCGGACTTTCTCGAACATCACCAACGTACGCTTCCTACGGGGTACGGATATCGACTCAAATCATTACCTAGTAGCAGTACACGTGCGCTCAAAATTATCAACGGTATATACCTTGCGAGTAAGCCACCCTCCTCGGTTAAACATTCGGTAATTAGACAATCCGCAAGGTGCTGAGAACTACGCGCGTACTACGCGCTTTCCTCTGTGGCCAGGTGCTTCGATCCTCGAAGATAAATGGAGCAGGATACGTTCGGCAATCAGTGAGGCTGCAAAACGCCAGAAGGAGAGCTAGCACCACTATTTCAGGGTAGTGAGATGCACAAGTTCTATGAGAAGGTGAACCGATTTCGTAAAGGATACACACCGAGGCCTGACATGTGTAGGAACGAGCTGGGAAACCTGCCACAAACGAGCGCGAGGTGGTTGGTGAGTGGAGGCAGTTCTTTGATAGGGTTCTCAATTGCGATATAGCAAAAGGAAATGGAGCAAAAGTCAACGTAGGAGAGCCTATAGGCGTTTCGGCTTCCGATCTCAAAGAGATCCGGCGAGAAATCGGTCAGCTGAAGAATAGAACCGCCGAAAAGGACCGACGCTTGACAAAACTCTACAAAAATGACCAAGAACCATTAGGAATGGCTCTGCACTCAATAATTTCATGCTTCGGACTCACCGTTCTCTCGAAATGCTACATTTCTACATAGAATCTTGCACCAGTCATTTTGACTGGTGCTGGTATAAATGGCAAAAGCAAAAATTATATTTGTTACTAATATATATTAAGTAACATTAAGTTCATAAAATGTATTCTCTACTTATAGCTACAAAAGTCATAACATCGTTTCTGAAAGCAAATGTTATATGTTGTAGAAATTTCAAATTGAAATTGCATGACCAGTCAAAATGACTGGTCTGGTATATCTAGTGTTAAGCCGGTGAAATATTTCAGACATGTTCCTCATCGGGTACGCGTCTTTTCTGGTAATCGAATTGATTCTTCGGAGTCCAGGCAAACGCGTATTTTTCCGTGTGCTTTCCTCACAGGTACGAGCGGGCTCGCAAACTCAGTGTTGCACTCCTCGATGACCTGAAGTCTTTTCCATCGCTCTAGCTCTTCTTGTATCTTCTCCCATACCTTCGGCGAATAACGATACATAGGCATGTCTTTCATTATTCCTCCTTCGATTAGTTCTATTTCGTGCTCAATGAGTGTTGTCTTTCCGAGATTTTGTTCGCTGGTGCAATCAAAATGTCGCAAAGCTTCCTTTAGCATACGTTTTTCATCTGCAGAGAGCGTGTGCTCAGTCTCGATGCTGTCTATGGCTTGAGTCGGATCCTCTGGAAATTCTAAACCTAATAGATCTAAAGAATCATCTACTTCAGGAGTTGAATTTGTTATTATTTCTTGCTCAGGAGTTTTTATTAAATGAATGAACAAAGCAAACAAGTCATTGTCCATATTTGGTGGGTTTTCCTCAACTTGGAGGCAGTTTATTTGTGGTTCGTCACTAAGTGACGAAGTCCACGCTAGTTCCAACTCTCGCATTGAATCATCTGACGCAATCACCAGTTTAATTTGGAACGCTTTCCAGAAATCCATTCCAAGTATTAATGGTTTTCGTATTTCTGGCACAACAAGCGTTGGAACAACTCTGGTTTGAGTTCCTAGCGTGTAAGGTACATTAACGTAGCCTAAACACGTGTGTGCTGTGTCGTCTGCCGTACAAACTTTGACATTGTTGTGGCTTTCGGGTTGATGTTTCTCGGTGAAAATTCAAGTTTATAATTTTTTTAAACTACGTTTCGGTTTACTGTTTTTACTCAGCCATCATCAGATTAAACAATATTTATAGTCAATTAAAAAACACTAAACTTTTGTTGTCCGCTGTTTCTTCTATGACGACGTTTGACATTCGATTTCAGCACTGTCAGACCATGTGCTTCAATGATGTTGAGAGAGCTCATAACACTGACTCCCGCTCCTGAGTCGAGCAGAGCAGTGATTTCTGTTCCTAACACTTTTACTTTAATGTGCGGGCATGCACTTGGATTTATCCTGATTTCAAAAATGGACAAATCTTGACTATAATTTGAGTTTGTTGGTTGGGAATTATTTCTGACAGCGAGATGACTGGATTCCCAGACAAGCATCCCGCGTTTAGTTTGTCGAGTTCGGGGCGTTTTGAGGGTGATTGTTTTCACACGTTCGTGCAGTTCGTCCTAGCTTCCCCCACGCGTAAAGATTAATTTACGTTCTGTACATGGTCTCCAAGCATGCCCTGGCTTCTGGCAATTCCAGCAAAGGTTAATCTTTTCGAGTTGCAGCTGCTGGGTGCGTTGATGTGGTTGTTGCGGTTGTTGGGTCCGCTGAGCCGGTTGCTGCTGACGGATGGATTCCTTGCGAAGTTCGCGTTGCTTTTTGTTAATGGTCTGAATCGGAATTTCGTCTTCCTCGGTGTAGTCGCTGAAAGAAGCATCGGTTGCTTTAATGTGGTGAAGTTCACTTCTCATACCATGAAGCGGTTTGTACAAGTTTTGGTCATTGGTATCAATCTTGTGATTGAGCCTTATGAGATGCTCTAAATCGTCAACGTTTATCACCGCTAATTTAGAGCGGTAATGGGGTCGCATGTTTTCCCAGATCAACTCGGGTGAAAATGGGCGCTGCAGGCATTGGTTAAGCTTCTCTACCTCTGTCACATAAGCGATAAATGTTTCACCTTTCCGCTGTTTAAAGTCTCGGATTTGTCCTCTAATTCCACGATCACGGTTAGGGTTTCCGTACCTAAACCGTATCTCGCCTTCAAACTTTTCCCATCGGGTAAAACGATTCTCACGTGTGAACCACCAGTCGTAGGCTTCTCCTTTCAGACGATGGTGTATATTCCTTAGCAGCTCTCTGTCGGAAACGTCTTCGTGGCGCGCTAGTTTCTTTATTCTGTTGAGAAAATCCTCCACTTGGATGGACTTACTATCTCCTGAAAATGAGAGATCCCAGTTCCTACCCAAGTAACAATTTGGGTTTTATTACACTCTTATGATGGCATTTAGGACCAAAATTGGTCTTGAAGACCACCATAAGAGTGCAATAAAACTTACATTGTTGCTTGGGTATAATTGTTCCGAAATCTTTCAGAACTTCTGTTCCCAGGCGATCTTCTATGTTTACGGCCGTAACTTCTCCTGCTTGATAAGTCCCGTTCTCTATTTCTTATTTGGCTTCTGTCCGAATCGTATTCACTATCGTAGCTACTAATGCTCCTCAATCGTCTCCTATGGTTTATCGGCGATTCCTGTATATTTCTGTACCTATCACCATGCTGTCTCAAATGTTCGTTTCTGCTAACATTTCTGTCCGGAAAGAATCTGTTCTCTCGTCTTCTTCTCGTGTTGTCGGTTCTACGATCATTATTCTGCGGGCGGTAATCGTCATAACGTCTGACTCGTCTGCTCATGGTCCTCCTTTGGTCTTCTCTACAGTAGGGGAGAGTAGTCAACAGTGAGACAACAGGAACAGTGAGTCAACGGGAACAGCTACCTCATAAAACACCCAAGATCCACGATATTTTGGTGCAAAGTGAAGTTTGTGAACCTACATCGCATAATGTAGTTTGAGAAAGATTTGTTGATTTTTTAATATAATTTTCAATAAAAATTAGTTTTGGAGGGGTCAAAGTAAATTCTTTTGCAATCATTTGCAAGTGATTTTCATTATCAAAAATACATATTAAATTAAAATTAAAATTACTGCATGGCATTACATAGCAATAAGAGTTAATATTTGAAAAAATATGACAATCGAATTGTTTGCTAACTGCGCTAGTTCACCACTTTTCATAAAACATTCCTATTGACAACAGTGAGACACAGAGAAGTGGGTGACACTGAGACAAAGCTTTCGCCATGCAAATTTTTTTGAAAAATTTTTTTTTGTGTTCAATTGCAAATTAATCCATGGGGATTGACTGTAAATGAATTCTGAAGTGTAAGTTAAAAGTCAGGTGTCCAGGATTTGTTTTTTATATGAGTACTAGCTGACCCGACAAACTTCGTATTGCCACAAAATAAACTATGTTGTACATAAATCGTGAATCTCGGATGACCTTTGTCACAATCTCGAGTTTAGCAAGTTTCTGAGGGGTTCATGGGTGTTTTAATATACAAATTTTCCTCACAGTAAAGTAGAAATCAACTCCTCCCATCGCTCAGCCTGATAGAATAAAGCGGATAGCATTTAAATATTCGTCATCATTACGAACCATTTCGCCGAATACCATTTTGCGGAACACCAATTCTCGGTTGACCGTAACGCGGAATATAGAGTTTCGCAGAATACCATTTCGCGAAAAACCTTACGCGAGATGTACCATTCCACGGAAAATCTTTTCGAAGAAGGTCCTATTTCGCAGGGGTGACCCAACTGAAGGAAAGTAATAGAGGTCAGTAGATCTAGAAAAATAAATAAACCTAGATAGAGGTGATCTCTACGGGGGGCTGCCCCCACAGTGGCCGACGCTTCCGACGGCAGGTCGCCGGCAACACCCGTGGCCCATGGGCGACTCGCGCTGAATTATGTAATGTTAGTATTGATAGTTTTTGGTGGTTTTGTTATTGATTGATGTTTTATGAGTCTAAAATGTCTCGAGTTTGATTAGTTTTTGAGTTACGCAAAAATTTCTGTTTCATTTGTATGAGAGTCCTTATCCCCCTACCACAGGGTTGAGGGGTCTCAAACCATCATTAAAAAAATTCCTGCCTCTAAAACCCCCTAACTGCCAAATTTGGTTCCATTTGCTTGATTACTTCTAGAGTTATGAGGAAATTTGTATTTCATTTGTATAAGAGCCCCTCCCCTCCTAAAGCAGGGAGAGCTTTCAATTCACCATAGAAAACATTCTTGTCTCCAAAAACACCCACATGTCAAATTTTGTTCCATTTGATTGATTAGTTCTCGAGTTATGAGGAAATTTTTATTTCATTTGTATGGGAGCCCTCCCCCCTCCTAAAAATGTAAGGGGTCCTAATTCATCATAGAAAAAATTCATGCCACCAAAAACACCCACATGCCAAATATGGTTCCATTTGATTAATTAGTTCTCGAGTTATGAGGAAATTTGTATTTCATTTGTATAGGAGCCTCCCCCTACTAAAGTAGAGAGAGGTTTCAATTCACCATAGAAAAAATTCTTGTCTCCAAAAATACCCACATTTCAAATTTGGTTCCATTTGCTTGATTAGTTCTCGAGTTATGAGGAAATTTGTATTTCATTTGTGTGGAAGCCCCCCCTCTTAAAAGGGAGAGGGGTCATTATTCCCCTCATATAGAGGGGAGGGATCTCAATTCACCACAGAAAAAAACTTGCCTACAAAAACACCCACATGCTAAAAGTGGTCCATTCCCTTGATTAGTTCTGGAGTTATGAGGAAATTCATTCTTCTTTTTGTATGAGAGCCCCCCCTCCTAAAAAGGTAAAGGGTCCTAATTCATCATAGAAAAATTTCATGCCTCCAAAAACACCCACATGCCAAATATGGTTCCATTTGATTAATTAGTTTTCGAGTTATGAGGAAATTTGTATTTCATTTGTATAGGAGCCCCCCCCCCCCCCTCCTAAAGTGGGGAGATGTTTCAATTCACCATAGAAAAAATTCTTGTCTCCAAAAACACCCACGTGTCAAATTTGGTTCAAGTTGCTTGATTAGTTTTCGAGTTATGAGGAAATTTGTATTTCATTTGTATGGAAGCCCCCCTCCCAAAGTGGGGAGGGGTCTTAGTTCACCATAGAAAAAATTCTTGTCTCTAAAAACACCCACACGTAAAATTTGGTTCCATTTGCTTGATTAGTTTTCGCGTTATGCAGAAATTTGTGTTTCATTTGTATGGGAACCCGCACTCTTAGCGTGGGGGTCTCTAACCATCATTGGAACCTTCCCTGGCCCCAAAAACCCCTATATGCAAATTTTTACGCCGATCGGCTAAGTAGTTTTCGATTCTATAAGGAACATAGAGCAGACAGAAATCCATTTTTATAGGCATAGATTTGTATGGGAGCACCCTCTCTTAGTGGGGGGATGGATCTTTTGCCATCGAGAGAACCTTCCCTAGCACCAAAAACCTCTACATGCAAATTTTCACGCCGATCGGTTCAGTAGTTTTCGATTCTATAAGGAACATAGGGACAGACAGACAGAAATCCTTTTTTATAGGTATAGATTTGTATGGGAGCCCCCCCTCTTAGTGGGGGGAGGGGTCTTTTGCCATCGAGAGAACCTTCCCTAGCACCAAAAACCTCTACATGCAAATTTTCACGCCGATCGGTTCAGTAGTTTTCGATTCTATAAGGAACATAGGGACAGACAGACAGAAATCCTTTTTTATAGGTATAGATTTGTATGGGAGCCCCCCCTCTTAGTGGGGGGAGGGGTATTTTGCCATCGAGAGAACCTTCCCTAGCACTAAAAACCTCTACATGCAAATTTTCACGCCGATCGGTTCAGTAGATTTCGATTCTATAAGGAACATACGGGCAGACAGACAGAAATCCATTTTTATAGGCATAGACTAGCTGACCCGACAAACTTCGTATTGCCACAAATTAACCTGTGTTGTACATACATCATGAATCCCGGATGATTTTTGTCACAATCTCGAGTTTTGCAAGCCCCCCAGTGGGCGGCGCTTCCGACGGCGGGTCACCGGCAACACTCGCGACCGTCTCGTCCTGAATGATCTAGTGTTACTATAGATAGTTTTTGTGGTCTTGTATTGACTAATGTTTTATGGAAGAGTCTCGAATTTCTCGAGTTCGATTAGTTTTTGAGTTTCGCAAAAATTTCTCCATATCCCCCTACCATAGGGGTGAGAGGTCTCTAACTATCGTAAAATAAATTCAAAACTCCAAAATCTCCCACATGCCAAATTTGGTTCCATTTGCTTGATTAGTTCTCAAGTTATAAGGAAATTTGAATTTCACTTGTATGGGAGCTCCCCTCTTAAAAGGGGAAGGGGTCGTAATTCACCATAGAAAAAATTTCTGACATCTAAAACTCCCACATGCCAAATTTGGTTCCATTTGATTGATTAGTTCTCGAGATAAGAGGAAATTTGCATTTCATTTGTATGGAAGCCCACCCTCTTAAAGGGGAGATGGGCCATAACTCGCTTTCTAAAGAAGAGAGGGGTCTCAATTCACCATAGAAAAAAATCTTGCGTCCAAAACCACTTACATGTCAAATTTGATTCCATTTGCTTGATTAATTCTCGAATTATGAGGAAATTTGTATTTCATTTGTGTAGAAGCACCCCCTCTTAAAGTTGGGAGGGGTCCTAATTCACCATAGAAAATATTTTTGCCTCCAGAAACCTCCACATGTCAAATTTGGTTCTATTTGCTTGATTAGTTCTTGAGTTATGAGGAAATTTGAATTTCATTTGTGTAGGAGCCCCCCCTCCTAAAGCGGGTAGGGGTCCCAATTCATTGTAGAAAAAATTTTTGTCTCCAGAAACACCCACGTGCCAAATTTGGTTCCATTTGCTTGATTAGTTCTCGAGTTATGAGGAAATTTGTATTTCATTTGTATAGGAGCCCCCCTCCTAAAGTGAGGAGGGGTCCTCTTTCATCATAGAAAAAAATTTTGTCTCCAAAAACACCCACGTGTCAAATTGGGTTCCATTTGCTTGATTAGTTCTCGAGTTATGAGGAAATTTGTATTTCGTTTGTATAGGAGCCCCCCCTCTTAAAGTGGGGAGGGGTTCTAATTCACCATAGAAAATATTCATGCCCTAGACAACTTTCACATGCCAAATTTGGTTCCATTTGCTTGATTAATTCTCGAGTTATGAGGAAATTTGCGTTTCATTTGTATAGGAGCCCCCCTTCCTAAAGTGGAGAGGGGTCCCAATTCATCATAGAAAAAAATTTGTCTCGAAAAACACCCACTTGCCAAATTTTGTTCCATTTGCTTGATTAGTTCTCGAGTTATGAGGAAATTTGTGTTTCGTTTGTATAGGAGCCCCCCCTCCTAAAGTGGGGAGGGATCCTTATTTACCATAGAAAATATTCTTGCCCTCGAAAACCTTCACATGCCAAATTTGGTTCCATTTGCCAGATGGATAGTATTTTCAAATCTTAGCAAGATTTTTGCAAATAATACCCACGCCGGCAGTAGATGTTGGCTGCTGTCAAACACATTGAGTAGGGATAGGGTTGCCAGTCCCTTGCTCTTAATGCTAGCATATTCGGGTTGCACACTGTTAAACGTACCTGGACGCAGGGATCACTAATTCTGTGGGTGAACTGGCTGCGTTAGCGACTGGGTTTAATGGTTATAACTTTACGTAGTGCGATCCAATGAGACTGGTGAGTA